>NC_059226.1:382500-487500 GCF_020615455.1 Coregonus clupeaformis
TTTATAAGAAGCTCCACTACATGGCTCAGTATTGGAGTTGAGTCATGTGGAATAGAACAGGCAAAACAAGGGAATATCAAGCTGAAATGTTTCGCGTTTCAAATGCATCTTTCATAGATAGATGACGTCATTGGTGTAATTAAGTTCTTACTGACAGTATGAGTGTAGAAGAGACTTATAATAACTTCCTGTGTGTGTCTTCAGGTACGTCAACATCAGTTCCCTGTCCTTCAGTCCTGACGCCCAGTTCCTCTGTGCCTCCAGCAACACTGAGACCGTACACATCTTCAAACTGGAACAGCACGGACCCAGGTACACACACACAACCACACAAACACACACACAACCACACAAACACACACACACACACACAGAAGGAGTCACCCTCAACCTGGGAAGTCTACATGGGGAAAACACTCTCACTCTCTCTCTCTATCCCCTTCTCTCTAACCCTGTATCTCCCTGTCTCTCTCTCTCTATCCCCTTCTCTCTAACCCTGTATCTCCCTGTATCTCCCTGTCTCTCTAACCCTGTATCTCCCTGTCTCTCTCTGTGTATCTCCCTGTCTCTCTAACCCTGTATCTCCCTGTATCTCCCTGTCTCTCTAACCCTGTATCTCCCTGTCTCTCTCTGTGTATCTCCCTGTCTCTCTAACCCTGTATCTCCCTGTCTCTCTCTGTGTATCTCCCTGTCTCTCTAACCCTGTATCTCCCTGTCTCTCTCTGTGTATCTCCCTGTCTCTCTAACCCTGTATCTCCCTGTCTCTCTCTCTCTATCCCCTTCTCTCTAACCCTGTATCTCCCTGTCTCTCTCTGTGTATCTCCCTGTCTCTCTAACCCTGTATCTCCCTGTCTCTCTCTGTGTATCTCCCTGTCTCTCTCTGTGTATCTCCCTGTCTCTCTCTGTGTATCTCCCTGTCTCTCTCTGTGTATCTCCCTGTCTCTCTAACCCTGTATCTCCCTGTCTCTCTCTCTCTATCCCCTTCTCTCTAACCCTGTATCTCCCTGTCTCTCTCTGTGTATCTCCCTGTCTCTCTAACCCTGTATCTCCCTGTCTCTCTCTGTGTATCTCCCTGTCTCTCTAACCCTGTATCTCCCTGTCTCTCTCTGTGTATCTCCCTGTCTCTCTAACCCTGTATCTCCCTGTCTCTCTCTGTGTATCTCCCTGTCTCTCTAACCCTGTATCTCCCTGTCTCTCTCTGTGTATCTCCCTGTCTCTCTAACCCTGTATCTCCCTGTCTCTCTCTGTGTATCTCCCTGTCTCTCTAACCCTGTATCTCCCTGTCTCTCTCTCTCTATCCCCTTCTCTCTAACCCTGTATCTCCCTGTCTCTCTCTGTGTATCTCCCTGTCTCTCTAACCCTGTATCTCCCTGTCTCTCTCTGTGTATCTCCCTGTCTCTCTCTGTGTATCTCCCTGTCTCTCTCTGTGTATCTCCCTGTCTCTCTAACCCTGTATCTCACTGTCTCTCTCTGTGTATCTCCCTGTCTCTCTAACCCTGTATCTCCCGGTCTCTCTCTGTGTATCTCCCTGTCTCTCTAACCCTGTATCTCCCTGTCTCTCTCTGTGTATCTCCCTGTCTCTCTAACCCTGTATCTCCCTGTCTCTCTCTGTGTATCTCCCTGTCTCTCTAACCCTGTATCTCCCTGTCTCTCTCTGTGTATCTCCCTGTCTCTCTAACCCTGTATCTCCCTGTCTCTCTCTGTGTATCTCCCTGTCTCTCTAACCCTGTATCTCCCTGTCTCTCTCTGTGTATCTCCCTGTCTCTTTAACCCTGTATCTCCCGGTCTCTCTCTGTGTATCTCCCCTTCTCTCTAACCCTGTATCTCCCGGACTCTCTCTGTGTATCTCCCTGTCTCTCTAACCCTGTATCTCCCGGTCTCTCTCTGTGTATCTCCCTGTCTCTCTAACCCTGTATCTCCCGGTCTCTCTCTGTGTATCTCCCTGTCTCTCTAACCCTGTATCTCCCTGTCTCTCTCTGTGTATCTCCCTGTCTCTCTCTGTGTATCTCCCTGTCTCTCTAACCCTGTATCTCCCTGTCTCTCTAACCCTGTATCTCCCTGTCTCTTTAACCCTGTATCTCCCTGTCTCTCTCTGTGTATCTCCCTGTCTCTCTAACCCTGTATCTCCCTGTCTCTCTCTGTGTATCTCCCTGTCTCTCTAACCCTGTATCTCCCTGTCTCTCTCTGTGTATCTCCCTGTCTCTCTAACCCTGTATCTCCCTGTCTCTCTCTGTGTATCTCCCTGTCTCTCTAACCCTGTATCTCCCTGTCTCTCTCTATGTAGTGGAGAGGAGGAGTGTCCTACCTGGGGATCCTACGTAGGGAAGATGTTCTCTGCAGCCAGCAGCTACCTCCCAGCCCAGGTGTCTGTCTTATTTGCATTTCCTTTCTTGTTCCCTGCATGTTTATATATTATGCTTATTCTTATTCAATAATATTTCAAATACTATTTTAGTTGCTATACTGAGAGGAGATCTTGTAAGTAAGCATGTCATTGTACTGTGTACACCAAGCTGTATCCTGTCATACGACAATAAACTTTGATTGGATTTGAGGTGTCTGGAGTGATGAGTCAGGAAAGAGCCTTCGCCACTGTACGCCTCCTAGTGGCCGGGCAGAGGAACGTCTGTACCCTCGCCACGTGAGTCTCCCTGTGTGTGTGTGTGTAGGGTGTGTGTGTTTGTGTGTGTAGGGTGTGTGAGTTGCTGTGTAGGGTGTGTGAGTTTGTGTGTGTGTGTAGGGTGTGTGAGTGTGTGTGTACTGTAGAGGGTGTTGGTGTGTGTTTTTGGTCTCATTAGGTTTTGGTCTTCTATTTGTTATACACAGTTATAGACAGTATTACCTAAGAATATACAGTATTACACAATAATATACAGTATTACACAGTAATAGACAGTATTACACAGTAGTAGACAGTATTACACAGTAATAGATAGTAGTAGACAGTATTACACAGTAGTAGACAGTAGTAGACAGTATTAGACAGTATTACACAGTAATAGACAGTAGTATACAGTATTACACAGTAGTAGACAGTAATATACAGTATTACACAGTAATGGACAGTAGTAGACAGTTTAAAATACTATATAGTAGATCATCCTGACCTGATCCGAGAGTAATGGCCATAATTGGTAGAGTGCTGTATGTCCTGTTTCACTGGGTGTGAGGGTGTCATGGCTGGCTGTGTCCCTGTGACTGTCTGTCAGGATCCAGAAGCTTCCTCGTCTGCTGGTGGCCTCCTCCGACGGACAGCTGTTCATCTATAACGTAGACCCTCAGGACGGAGGAGAGTGTGTCCTGGCTCAGAAACACAGGTGAGAGGTCAACTCAGGTCAGAGGTCAATCGAGGTCAGTAGCCCTTACAGCTGCTTTGCTAATCAAACAAACTTCTGAAAGTGATATATGGAAAACCATAATCTGAAACTTATTCAATATCAGACCTAGTATTCATGTTGTCATCTGCAACGTATTCAATACCAGACATAGTATTCATGTTGTCATCTGCAACGTATTCAATACCAGACCTAGTATTCATGTTGTCATCTGCAACGTATTCAATACCAGACCTAGTATTCATGTTGTCATCTGCAACGTATTCAATACCAGACCTAGCATTCATGTTGTTCTCAAAATCAATCTCGTCACTCTCTCTGTGTTTGTTCCTTTTCTCTGTCTGTCTGTCTGTCTGTTCTCTCTGTCTGTCTGTCTTGTTATTCACTGGTTGCCCTTTTCTTGTGGCAACAGGTCACAAATCTGGCTGCTGTCTCTTGCTGTCTCTCTCTCTCCCTCTCTCTCTTTCTAACCCCTCTCTCTCTATATCCTCACTCTCTCTCTCTACCCTCTCTCTTTCTAACCCCTCTCTCTCTACCATCTCTCTCTCTACCATCTCTCTCTACCCTCTCTCTCTACCATCTCTCTTTCTAACCCCTCTCTCTACCCTCTCTCTTTCTAACCCCTCTCTCTACCCCCCTCTCTACTCTCTCTCTCTACCCTCTCTCTCTACCCTCTCTCTCTACCCTCTCTCTCTCTACAATCTCTCTCTCTACCCTCTCTCTCTCTACAATCTCTCTCTACCATCTCTCTCTACCCTCTCTCTCTACCCTCTCTCTCTACCCTCTCTCTCTACAATCTCTCTCTCTACCCTCTCTCTCTCTACAATCTCTCTCTCTACCCTCTCTCTCTACCCTCTCTCTTTCTAACCCCTCTCTCTACCCTCTCTCTTTCTAACCCCTCTCTCTACCCTCTCTCTTTCTACCCGCTCTCTCTCTACCCTCTCTCTCTCTACCCTCTCTCTCGCTACCCTCTCTCTCTCTACCCGCTCTCTCTCGCTACCCTCTCTCTCTCTACCCGCTCTCTCTCTACCCTCTCTCTCTCTACCCTCTCTCTCGCTACCCTCTCTCTTTCTACCCGCTCTCTCTCTACCCTCTCTCTCTCTACCCTCTCTCTTTCTAACCCCTCTCTCTCTACCCTCTCTCTCTCTACCCTCTATCTCTACCCTCTCTCTCTACCCTCTCTCTCTCTCTCTCTCTCTCTCTCTCAGGTTGTTTGGTGAAGATGAGGACAAGGAGGAGGGGGTGGAGTCAGAAGGGTCAGAGGTCACGGTGCCCGTCCAGGCATGTCCATCATACGCTGCCACTGTTGCCATACCAACCACCGGCCCAGTCACTACCACGCTCACAGGTGTGTGTGTGTGTGTGAGAGAAAAGACATCAGCGAGATAGAGAGAGAGAGATGGACGGAAAGAGAGATTTGTGTTGTATCTGTAAGGGTGTGTGTATATAACTTTACCTGTAACCTCTCTCCTCTTCTCCCCAGGTTACTCTGAGGACGGTGGGGCTAAGAAAGGCGAGGTGATCCCAGAACATGAGTTTGCCGCGGGTCCCGTCTGTCTAGATGATGAGAATGAGTTTCCTCCAGTGAGCAACCAGCAACTCTCCTAGCCTGGTCCTAAACAGAAACAGTAGTCCTGCTAACTCTCCTAGCCTGGTCCTATAGAGAAACAGTAGTCCTGCTAACTCTCCTAGCCTGGTCCTATACAGAAACAGTAGTCCTGCCTACTCTCCTAGCCTGGTCCTATAGAGAAACAGTAGTCCTGCTAACTCTCCTAGCCTGGTCCTATAGAGAAACAGTAGTCCTGCTAACTCTCTTAGCCTGGTCCTATACAGAAACAGTAGTCCTGCTAACTCTCCTAGCCTGGTCCTATAGAGAAACAGTAGTCCTGCTAACTCTCCTAGCCTGGTCCTATACAGAAACAGTAGTCCTGCTAACTCTCCTAGCCTGGTCCTATAGAGAAACAGTAGTCCTGCTAACTCTCCTAGCCTGGTCCTATAGAGAAACAGTAGTCCTGCTAACTCTCCTAGCCTGGTCCTATACAGAAACAGTAATCCTGCTAACTCTCTTTATATTCCACTCTGGTGCTAGCTAGGGTCCATTTAGAAACATAGTAACTATAATACTAGCCTAGTCCCCTTCCCTACCCCCTACTACCCCTTATAACAGTGGCCCATTTAGCAAGGCCTCCACACTAACTCCTACAAAACAATGGGCTTAACTCCTACAGTAGAAACTGAGTGAACAAAACATTAGGAACACCTCCATTTGTTGGGGCTTGGACTCTTCAAGGTGTCGAAAGCGTTCCATAGGGATGCTGGCCCATGTTGACTCCAATGTTTCCCACAGTTGTCGGCTGGATACACACGGGAAACTCTTGAGCGTGAAAAACCCAGGAGCTTTACAGTTCTTGACACAAACTGGTGCGCCTGGCACCTGCTTACCATACCCCATTCAAAGGCACTTAAATATTTTGTCTTGCCCATTCACTCTCTGAATGGCACACATGCACATTCCATGTCTCAATTGTCTCAAGGCTTAAAAATATATATTTTTAACCTGTCTCCACCCCTTCATCTACACTGATTGAAGTGGATTTAACAAGTGACATCAATAAGGGATCATAGTTTTCACCACGATTCACCTGGTCAGTCTATGTCGTGGAAAGAGCAGGTGTTCCTAATGTTTTGTGCACTCAGTATATATACAGTATGTTTTATAATAAGTTTTTTTTTTATGCTGACGGTTGCAATGTGTTTCACTCTGTGAATACCGGTATTACTTTAATATATAATTCCTCTGGAATAGCTATTTTAGCTTGTATGCGATTTTATAAATGTTACCTTCTTAATATTACGTGTTTAATGAATCAAGTGGGGTTTTACCATTCCGGAGTTTGAAAGAACCGTTCAGATGTATAGGCCGGGATTAAATTCGATCGTGGGTGAAAAGCATTGGGGCTTTTAAAGGAAATGTTCACGTCTTCGCAGATATTACATTTGCGGTAAACGCTGCATATGTCGACTCAATCGGATATTGTCTTTAAAAGTCGCAATGCCGATAACCCGCGATCGGATGGAATCCTAGTTGCATGTGGACAGTTCTGTTGGTGTAATTGTTATATTAATCCACAAGGGGGTGCTGTTGTCCCTCTGTGTGAGACCCTATTGCTCAGTGAAATCTGTAAGAAAGTAGAAGTTGCTCCTAAGTACTTATCTAGGATCAGCATACACCTGGCCAGTCCTGACCTTTACTATATGAAGGTTAAGTGCAATACTGGTCCTAGATCAGTGCACAAGGAGAAGATTCTACGTTGATCTATTGGCGACTATTGGGGTATAGAGAGAGCCCATGATTCTCAATGTCAGCCTTTTTCAAACCTCTCCTCGGGGACACCCAGACGTTTCACAGTGTTGTTGTAACCCTGAACTAGCGCCTGATTATTAGCAGTCAAGTGCTTGTTGACCGATCAAGGCATCAGGTGTGCTAGTTCTGGAACAGTTCAAGAACATGGACAGGCTGGGGGTTGCCGAGAAGAGGTTGGGAAGAGGCTACCTATGTAATGCCCTCCTAGTGTATATGTCCTATTGGAATGAATGTCTACCTGTAGTTCTTTCTCATTCTCTGAGAAGGGAGTGTAAGAGGTAATACATATCCATGTGACTACACTATAATAATGATGTCGTTTTTTTAAAGTTCTTGGCATGACTGTGTTTATAACGTATAACGAAATCTGTTTGTACAACTCTGTCTAGTCTGTCCCATGCCTGGTCCTAGAAAACCTTGTCTGAGAGCATTAATTGCAGGATTTATCTTAGTTAGTGGAGTGTTAGTTAGTGGAGGGTTTTTAAAAAATGTTTTCCTTGATATTGGTAAAGGTGGACATGTTATCTTTAGTCTGTCTCTCAGGGTTGGGGTCAATTCCATTTCAATTCAGTCAATTCAGGAAGTACACTGGAATTGACTGCACTGCTTTTGATCCTGGTAGTGCACCTGGTGTAAAGTAGTGCACTATACAAGGAATAGGGTGCCATTTGGGACGCAGCCTGAATTGACATGGAAGGAACCTCAACCATGTTGTCTCTATTATAACACAACTATGACCAAAACCATTCAACCTGACCCTTGACCCCGGTCTGTTTTGGTGTTTTGGTAGATAAATTGGTGCCGCGACGGAACTCGAGGTGGCCAGGGGCGCCGTCTGTGAGGGTAGAACGAAGGAAGGAAGGACAGGAGGACAGGCGGGCGGACGGACAGACAGACAGACAGGTGTTAGAACACACTAACACCTGGTCTGGAACCACTTACAGGAGGGCCGTTGCATGAGCCAGGACAAAGTAATACTCTTGTTTTAGGGTGCTAAGTTATTTTTTTATTAAGTGATTAAAAAATAAAATAATATTGATGATTTCTAATCGGGGAGCCGGTGTGTTACAGTCCTGGGTCAAATATATAATGTCAAACACTTTCAAATACCACTATGTCCTAAAAAGCACCCCTGTTTCCTATTTAGTGCACTACTTTTGACTGGGGCCTATAGGGCTCTGCTCAAAAGTAGTGCACTATGTAGGGAATAGTGTGCCTTTTGGTACACAGTCCAGGGCTGTGCTTAGTTTAGTTCAGTGGTTCCCAACCATGGGTACTAGGACCGACTTGAGAAGACTCATGAGACCATAGGCCTACTGGTAAAATGAGGGGTTAAATCAGGTGTACTCCGGGCAGAGCAAGATTCAGTTGGTGGTAAAGTAACCGAAAAAGGTTGGGAACCACTGGTTTAGTTTACCCTGTATAATGTAACCAATGGAATATTCCCAAAAGGGCAAACTCCAAGCTAAATCAAGGTCACAAAGGTTATGTCCCAAATGGCACCTTGGAAGAGCAGTGGAAGTATTAGAGACCATGGAAGTGATCCGTCTCTGGTGTGTTAAGACTTTACTGTACGAAGTGCACGACTGACATGTCGGAAATATAACCACGTTTTTTCATTGCTACATACATTACTTGACAAAAATATTTTATAATAGAATAATTAAATTGTTAAATTTTTAGCATCATCACAACTTTGTATTATGTTTGTTATTATTATTATTAACATGATTAACATAGAGAGGAGGAGTTTAACAGTTTTTATTATAATGTTGATTTTGTTTTAATTCTGTGTATTTGGATGTTTTGATACTTATTAAGTGTTTACATGTACGCCTCTTGGACACGATCCAGCAGGTCGTTTTGTATGTACGTGCCGATGATATCATTTGTAAAAGTGCGAAGTTTGCGGATTGCACAAGACCAAAAAAGAAACTACACAGAAACCAATAAATAAAGAAGTAGACTTCAGTAGGAATTATGCAAATCACCTGACTTGTTGAGTGGTTATTAGAGAGAGAGAGAGAGAGAGAGAGAGAGAGAGAGAGAGAGAGAGAAGAGAGAGAGAGAGAGAGAGAGAGAGAGAGAGAGAGAGAGAGAGAGAGAGAGAGAGAGAGAGAGAGAGAGAGAGAGAGAGAGAGAGAGAGAGAGAGAGAGAGAGAGAGAGAGGAGAGAGAGAGAGAGAGAGAGAGAGAGAGAGAGAGAGAGAGAGAGAAGAGAGAGAGAGAGAGAGAGAGAGAGAGAGAGAGAGAGAGAGAGAGAGAGAGAGAGAGAGAGAGAGAGAGAGAGAGAGAGAGAGAGAGAGAGAGAGAGAGAGGTTTTTCAGCATGCTGTGACGATCCTAGTGAAGGTGTAAACTTGGCAGTAGAAAACCTAAACAGTATATTTGACATCTCAGTTTCCATATCAAATCTGAAAATGTCAAGCAGACAACCTAAGAAAATTAACAACAATTAAAAATGGTTTGATGAAGAATGCATAAACCTAAGAAAGAAATTGAGGAACCTATTCAACCAAAAACATAGAGACCCAGAAAACCTGAGCCTACGCCTTCACTATGGTGAATCACTAAAACAATACAGAAATACACTGGAAAAAGAAGGAACAGCATGTCAGAAATCAGCTCAATGTAATTGAAGAATCCATAGACTCTAACCACTTCTGGGAAAATTGGAAAACACTAAACAAACAACAACACAAAGAGTTATCTATCCAAAACGGAGATGTATGGATAAACCAATTCTCCGATCTTTTTGGCCCTATAACAAACAGCAAAAACATATACATGATCAAATACAAATCTTAGAATCAACTATTAAAGACTACCAGAACCCACTGGATTCTCCAATTATATTGAATGAACTACAGGACAAAATACAAACCCTCCAAACCAAGAAGGCCTGTGGGGTTGAGGGTATCCTAAATGAAATGATAAAATATACAGACCACAAATTCCAATTGGCTATACTTAAACTATTTAACATCATCCTCAGCTCTGGTATATTCCCCAATATTTGGAACCAAGGACTGATCACCCCAATCCACAAAAGTGGAGACAAATTTGACCCCAATAACTACCGTGGGATATGCGTCAACAGCAACCTTGGGAAAATCCTCTGTATTATCATTAACAGCTGACTAGTTCAATTCCTCAGTGAAAACAATGTAGTGAGCAAATGTCAAATTACCGTACGACAGACCACGTATTCACCCTGCACACCCTAATTGACAAACAAACAAAACAAAACAAAGGCAAAGTCTTCTCATGCTTTGTTGATTTCAAAAAAGCTTTAGACTCAATTTGGCATGAGGGTCTGCTATACAAATTGATGGAAAGTGGTGTTGGGGGGAAAACATACGACATTATAAAATCCATGTACACAAACAACAAGTGTGCGGTTAAAATTGGCAAAAAAATTCACACATTTCCTTCCACAGTGCCGTGGAGTGAGACAGGGATGCAGCTTAAGCCCCACCCTCTTCAACATTATATATAAACGAATTGGCGAGGGCACTAGAACAGTCTGCAGCACCCGGCCTCACCCTACTAGAATCTGAAGTCAAATGTCTACTGTTTGATTTGACATACCAATTAGGATCTGGCTAAAAATACTGGAATCAGTTATAGAACCCATTGCCCTTTATGGTTGTGAGGTCTGGGGTTCGCTCACCAACCAATAATTCACAAAATGGGACAAACACCAAATTGAGAATGCGTGCAGAAATCTGCAAAAATATCTCAGTGTACAATGAAAAACACCAAATAATGCATGCAGAGCAGAATTAGGCCGATACCCGCTAATTATCAAAATCCAGAAAAGAGCCGTTAAATTCTATAACCACCTAAAAGGAAGCGATTCCCCAACCTTCAATAACAAAGCCATCACCTACAGAGAGATGAACTTGGAGAAGAGTCCCCTAAGCAAGCTGGTCCTGGGGCTCTGTTCACAAACACAAACAGACCCCACAGAGCCCCAGGACAGCAACACAATTAGACCCAACCAAATCATGAGAAAACAAAAAGAGAATTACTTGACACATTGGAAAGAATTTAACAAAAAAACAGAGCAAACTAGAATGCTATTTGGCCCTAAACAGAGAGTACACAGTGGCAGAATACCTGACCACTGTGACTGACCCACAATTAAGGAAAGCTTTGACTATGTACAGACTCAGTGAGCATAGCCTTGCTATTGATACGTAAAAATGTATGCACACATGACTGTAAGTCGCTTTGGATAAAAGCGTCTGCTAAACGGCATATTATATTATATTGAGAGAGGCCGCCGTAGGCAGGCCTGGCTCTCAAGAGAAGACAGGCTATGTGCACACTGCCCACAAAATGAGGTGGAAACTGAGCTGCACTTCCTAACCTCCTGCCAAATGTATGACCATATTAGAGACACATATTTCCCTCACATTACACAATGAATTTGGAAACAAATCCAATCTTGATAAACTCCCATATCTATTGGGTGAAATACCACAGTGTGCCATCACAACAGCAAGATTTGCGACCTGTTGCCACAAGAAAAAGGCAACCAGTGAAGAACAAACACCATTGTAAATACAACCCATATTTATGTTTGTTTATTTTCCCTTTTGTACTTTAACTATTTGCACATTTGTTACAACACTGTATATATACATAATATTACATTTGAAATGTCTTTATTCTTTTGAAACTTCTGAGTGTAATGTTTACTGTTAATATTTATTGTTTATTTCACTTTTGTTTACTATCTACTTCACTTGCTTTGGCAATGTTAACACACGTTTCCCATGCCAATAAAGCCCCTTAAATTGAAATTGAACTGAGAGAGAGACACGCTCATAGATACCTTATCTGTCAGTCCTGTGTAACTTATCTTATCAGTCAGACCTGTACATTGTGTCTCAACAATAATACCAGCACAGGCTTGTCCTGGTCTTGTCACGGTTTACTATGCCAGAACCCAGAAGCAGACAAGGACAAGGTACGTTGAGAGAAGGTGAGTGTTTATTTAGTAGATTCCGAGTGAGGCTGAATAATCCAGGGAACAGAGCGGGTGGCGTGGATGGGTTGTTGAGGGTGCAGTGGTTGGTCCGGTACTGGCTCGGCAGCCGCCGACCATCAGGCAGAGGTTGGGTGAAGGTTCCGGGTGAGAGACTGCAGACAGAACAAAAACGGAGGTCAGTACACAGCAAGTAACAAGGTGCAAAACAACAAAACTAACTAAGGGCTCAGAGGCTGACACGCTGACAAACATACTGTTCATAGCTAACGATCCGGCAGGAACTGGATGTTCGGCCAGAGCCTAAGAAGGGTGATGATCAGGACCAGGTGTGCAGATTGCTGATGGGATGCAGGTGCGGAAAACCAGAGCGCTCCCCGGAGCGTTCCCGAACCCTCGGGAAACTGGAGATTACGAACAGGAAAAACTAGTCACCAGACAGGACCCGACTCAGACAGCCGGGATCGTTACAGTACCCCCTCCGACGAACGCCACCGGGCGGACTCCCGGAGCGCCAGGATGGAGGCGGTAGAAGTCACTGATGAGGTCCGCATCAAGGACCTGTCGCCGCGGAATCCAACTCCTCTCCTCAGGGCCATACCCCTCCCAGTCCACGAGATACTGGGAAACCCCGGCCCCGCCGTCTGGAATCCATGATGCGACGCACCGTGTAGGCAGGACCACCTCCGATCATCCGAGGAGGAGGAGGAGGAGGCGGAGGAGGCAACAGAGGACTGAGGAAGACAGGCTTGAGGCAGGAGACATGAAAGGTGGGATGGACTCTGAGCGTCCTCGGTAGTTTGAGTCGAACTGCCACTGGATTGATCACCTTCTCCACCACAAACGGACCAATGAACTTGGTAACAACTTCCTAGACTCAGTCCGTAACGGAAGATCCCGTGTGGCCAACCAAACCCTATCTCCGATGGTATAGGTGGGAGCGGGGATCCGGCGACGATTCGCCTGGAGCTGATACCGGTCCGAAACTCTAAGGAGTGCCTTTCTGGCCCGATGCCAGGTCCGGTGGCAACAACGAATATGGGCCTGAACAGAAGGCACTGAGAGCTCCTTCTCCTGAGAAGGAAACAGGGGAGGTTGGTAGCCATACAGGCACTGGAAGGGAGACATCCCAGTGGCAGATGTAGGAAGAGTATTGTGGGCATACTCAACCCAAGGCAACTGAGAGACCCAGGAGGTGGGGTTGGAGGAGACCAGACAGCGTAGCGTGGATTCCATCTTCTGGTTGGCTCTCTCCGCCTGACCATTGGATTGGGGGTGAAAACCAGATGTGAGACTGACTGTAGCTCCAATGGCCAAACAGAAGGACTTCCAGACAGCAGAGGTAAACTGAGGGCCACGGTCGGAAACGATATCACTGGGCAAACCGTGGACCCTGAAAACCTCCCTAACCAGGATCTCGGACGTCTCCGAGGCAGAGGGAAGCTTGGCAATTGGCACAAAGTGGGCGAACTTGCTGAATCTGTCCACGATAGTCAGAACGACCGTGTTCCCCTCAGAAGCGGGCAACCCAGTGACGAAGTCCAGGGCCAGATGCGACCATGGTCGCCGGGGAATAGGAAGGGGGTGAAGTAGTCCAGAGCTGGGCCGATTGGTACTCTTATTCTGCGCACACACTGGACAGGCAGCAACAAACCCCCGAGTATCCTCGGCCATGGCAGGCCACCAAAAACGTCTGCGAAGAAACGCCATTGTCCGAGCCACGCCAGGGTGACAAGCCATCTTGCTGGCGTGGGACCATTTGAGGACAGCCGGACGAACCGACTCAGGCACAAACAACCGACCGGGTGGACCGTTACCGGGACCGGGCTGAGTCCGAAGGGCCGCCAGCACCTCCTCCTCAATCTTCCACATAACTGCTCCCACGACGCAGTTCCGGGGGAGAATTGTCTCGGTCTTGGACCCACTCTCCTCCGTCTTGGAGAACATCCGGGACAAGGCGTCCGCCTTGCCGTTCTTAGATCCAGGTCGGAACGTCAGGGCAAACTTGAATCGTCCGAAAAACAACGCCCACCTGGCCTGACGGGGAGTTGAGACGTTTAGCCGATTGCACGTAAGCAAGATTCTTGTGGTCAGTCCAGACAATAAACGGTTGCTCCGCCCCTCCAACCAGTGGCGCCACTCCTCCAAGGCAAGTTTCACCGCGAGAAGCTCCCGGTTACCCACATCGTAATTCCTCTCCGCAGGCGAAAGGCGACGAGAGTAGTAGGCGCAGGGATGGAGTTTACTGTCCGTGGAGCATCGCTGCGACAGGATGGCGCCAACTCCCACATCAGACGCGTCCACTTCAACGACGAACTGACGGGCCGTGTCCGGTTGAGAGAGAATCGGTGCGTTGGTGAATCGCCTCTTCAAATCCAGAAACGCTCGATCCGCCTCCGGATTCCACTTGAAGGTCCTGATACTGGAAGTCAAGGCAGTTAACGGAGCGGCCACACGGCTGTAATCCCGGATGAATCTGCGGTAGAAATTCGCAAACCCCAAAAATCTCTGGAGCTGCAATCTCGTACCGGGCTGGGCCCATTCCAGAACCGCTCTAACCTTCTCCTGGTCCATCCTAATCTCTCCCCTGGAGATGATGTACCCGAGAAAGGATGTCGTGTGGGCGTGAAACTCGCACTTCTCGGCCTTCACGAACAGGCGATTCTCCAACAATCGCTGCAGAACCTGCCGGACATGCTGGACGTGGTCGGAAGGTTCCTTCGAGAAGATCAGAATGTCATCCAGGTAAACAAACACAAAGAGACCGATCATATCTCTCAGGACGTCGTTCACCATACTCTGGAATACCGCTGGAGCATTGGTCAGTCCAAACGGCATCACCTGATACTCGAAGTGACCCATCGGTGTATTGAAACCCGTCAACCACTCGTCCCCCTCTCTGATCCGGACCAGGTGATACGCATTGCGTAGGTCTAGCTTGGTGAACACCGTAGCACCCTGTAAGGAGTCGAAGGCAGAACTCATCAAGGGCAGGGGATACTTGTTCTTGACCGTGATGTCATTCAACCCCCGATAATCAATACACGGTCGAAGAGAGCCATCCTTCTTACCCACAAAGAAGAATCCTGCCCCCAGGGGTGATGACGAGGGACGAACGAGACCAGCAGCTAGGGACTCCTTGATGTAGGTCTCCAACGCCTCACGTTCAGGTCGGGAGATACTGTATAACCTTCCCTTGGGGTAGACAGCTCCAGGGACCAGGTTGATGGCACAATCATATGGTCGGTGGGGAGGGAGTGACAGAGCCTTCTGCTTACTGAAAACTTCCCCCAAATCGTGATATGTCTCGGGAACCAGGGACAAATCTGGGGGTTTAGCCTCAATCACCTGACTGGGAACCGAATGGGGGCAGGCAGTCTTGAGACAGTTAGCATGACAATCAAGGCTCCAACTCGTTACCTTGCCCGTCACCCAATCGAACGTGGGATTGTGTTCCTTCAGCCAGGGGTATCCAAGGACCAGAGGAACATGGGAAGACGGCAGAATGAAGAATGAAATCATCTCAGAATGATTCCCCGACAACCGCATCTTAACCGGTTCAGTCCTCATCGTGATACGTGCCAGACTACTGCCGTTCAGAGTGGTCGCTTCAATGGCTTCCGGCAATTGCTCCTTGGAAAGCCCCAGCTGTTCCACCAACTCGGCATCAAGAAAGCTTCCATCGGCACCTGAATCGATAAAAGCGTTAAGCGCTAAGCTCTGATTCCTGTTCACAAGGGTAGCCGGAAACGGGGTCTGACAGAGGTACTGAGAGGTTGAAACTGGCTCGCTAAAAGTCCTCCCAACTTTAGCGAGCCGGGCAGTTTGACGACCGCCGGGAACAAGTGGAGATGTAATGTCCCGAGCTACCACAGTAGAGGCAGCAGTTGGTCTTACGTCTATGTTGACGCTCCTCCTTGGTTAACCCGTGCCGCCCCACTTGCATGGGTTCAGAATCGGGAGAGAGGACCTCTCCACTAATCCATTGTGGTGGAGAATGATCGACGTGTTCTGGTCCACCACCCGACCCGACTGGGAACTGAGAAGCTGATCGATTGGACGGACCCCATTGCTTCTCCCTCCTTCGCTCTCGGACTCGATTATCCACCCGAATAGACAAGGCTACCAAGCTGTCCAGGTCACTAGGCTCCGGATAGGAGATCAACTCATCCTTGAGCTGCTCCGACAGACCCTGGTAAAAGGCCGCTTGCAGCGACTCCTCGTTCCACCCACTCTCCACAGCCAACGTCTTGAACTCGATCACGAAGTCGGCCACGCTGCGAGTTCCTTGGCGAAGCGAAAACAGGCGCCTAGCTGCGTCCCTCCCTCGGACGGAATGGTCGAAGAGCTTCCTCATCTCGGCCGTGAACCCCTGGTATGAAGCCATGCAGGGATCCTGTCGTTCCCAAACGGCTGAAGCCCACTCCAGCGCTCGACCACGCAGCAACTCAATCACAAAGGCTATCCTAGCCTTGTCTGTGGCATAAGAGTAGGGCTGTAGATCGAACACTAATCCACACTGCATAAGGAAGGAACGGCATCTTCCCAGCTCCCCCTCATATTTATCCGGCGTCGGAACCTTGGGCTCACGGATGGACACAGCTTCAGAAGCGGCAGGCGAGATGGGTGAAACCGGTAGTGGATCCTCCACCGGACACTTACGTTGGTTCTGGACCTCCGCCAGACCGGTAGAAAGGTTCCGAACTGACAACGCGATCTCCTGTAGTACCGTGCTATGATGGCCCAACATCTTCTCCTGCTGGGTAATAGCATGGCGAACGGAGTCCAGGTCCGCTGGGTTCATTACTGGCCGGATCGTTCTGTCACGGTTTACTATGCCAGAACCCAGAAGCAGACAAGGACAAGGTACGTTGAGAGAAGGTGAGTGTTTATTTAGTAGATTCCGAGTGAGGCTGAATAATCCAGGGAACAGAGCGGGTGGCGTGGATGGGTTGTTGAGGGTGCAGTGGTTGGTCCGGTACTGGCTCGGCAGCCGCCGACCATCAGGCAGAGGTTGGGTGAAGGTTCCGGGTGAGAGACTGCAGACAGAACAAAACGGAGGTCAGTACACAGCAAGTAACAAGGTGCAAAACAACAAAACTAACTAAGGGCTCAGAGGCTGACACGCTGACAAACATACTGTTCATAGCTAACGATCCGGCAGGAACTGGATGTTCGGCCAGAGCCTAAGAAGGGTGATGATCAGGACCAGGTGTGCAGATTGCTGATGGGATGCAGGTGCGGAAAACCAGAGCGCTCCCCGGAGCGTTCCCGAACCCTCGGGAAACTGGAGATTACGAACAGGAAAAACTAGTCACCAGACAGGACCCGACTCAGACAGCCGGGATCGTTACAGGTCTAGACAGTGGGTCAAAGAGTGACTGGTTAGTTTCTTTGGGATTCATTAAAACAAGCATCACTAGGGATGATTTGATACAGTACAGTGTGACTGGTTAGTTTCTTTGGGATTCATGTCTTTGAAGTTATTATTTGACGTAATAAAGCGTTGTTACCACATAACGTCCTGTAATACCTGAAGAGGAAACAAAAACCATTAAATAACTGCTTAGTTTCTTCGGGACTGGATTACATCTATTTACCTCCTTGAGGTAAGAGAGGAAACAGTACCGTTAAATATCTGCTTCGTTTCTTCGGGACTGGATTAAATCTATTTACCTCCTTGAGGTAAGAGAGGAAACAGTACCGTTAAATATCTGCTTCGTTTCTTCGGGACTGGATTAAATCTATTTACCTCCTTGAGGTAAGAGAGGAAACAGTACCGTTAAATATCTGCTTCGTTTCTTCGGGACTGGATTAAAGGTAAGAGAGGAAACAGCCCCAAACTGTAAAGAACGTGATGCAGGTGTATGTACCACAGAGACTTGACCCTGGATTATGCCACATGGCACCCTATTCCCTGTAGTGCACTACTTTTGCCTGGAGCCCTATGGACCCTGGTCAAAAGTAGTGCACTACATAGGGAATAGGGTGCCATTTGGGACAAAGCCATGACCTTAAAGTCTCGTACTTAATAAGTAAAGATCTGATATGCAAATGATTTGCCAGCCAGGCTTGACCACCCCACAAGATGTCTCTTTGGACTGCTGCCATGTCATCATCAAGCCAGTTATCATGGATGGACAGCTGAATGTATATAGACCTAGAATTGCAAGGTTAGGGATACTCTCACATTTCCACTGGGGATTTACCCCGGTCCTTGACTTAAAATACTTTTGTGTTTTGACCTCCACGGCCCGGCTCCAAAGACTCACTGGGCCATGACCTGCTTTGACTTGGGGCCAACGGGGGGGCAATGGGACTTTGCAAGTTTATTCCTTCCTGCTCACACCACGTCCTTAGGCTCGTACCACGTCCTTAGGCTCGTACCACGTCCTTAGGCTCGTACCACGTCCTTAGGCTCGTACCACGTCCTTAGGCTCGTACCACGTCCTTAGGCTCGTACCACGTCCTTAGGCTCGTACCACGTCCTTAGTGTCAACCTGGGTGATAGAAACACACTGCCCTAAAAACCAACACTAGAGCTAACATAATCACTGGAGTGACTCTAATGCTCCTATGGAAAAAAGCTATTGGATGCCCAGGTATAGGGTTAAAAGTAGCCTTGGACGCCCAGGCTTTCTTTACCGAAGGTGGGGTGAAGGCCTGGGACAGTGGCTAGGTTAAAGGTAGAGCCAGCAATATGACGTACACTGTTAAAAATGAAGTGCTTTGTAACACCAAAACACCAACTTGAAGGAGACCAAACCTTAACTCTGCTGGAGTATTGAAACACATCATCCTGAGATGTTTTGAAACATGACATGAAAACAGTATTTTGGTGTTTCAAATCCTGTCTAGTTCAGAATTAGATCCCTTCTCTTTTGGTGTTTCAAATCCTGTCTAGTTCAGAATTAGATCCCTTCTCTTTTGGTGTTTCAAATCCTGTCTAGTTCAGAATTAGATCCCTTCTCTTTTGGTGTTTCAAATCCTGTCTAGTTCAGAATTAGATCCCTTCTCTTTTGGTGTTTCAAATCCTGTCTAGTTCAGAATTAGATCCCTTCTCTTTTGGTGTTGTTTCCTTACTCTAAAGCTTCTAAACACTTTGATGGTGTTTCCTGTCTAGTGTAGAATTAGATACCTTCTTCTGGAGGATTTTAATTGATTTATGTATCTGATCATTTGCCAGTTTAAATCCATTTTTGGCAGGTATTGTTGAGCACAGTGCTCAATCCACCAACAGCAACTGCAAGTTTTACAGCAAGCATCGCAGGATAGCGTATTTGCGTCTACCATTAAAAGTTAGAAATGTAGGAATGGGTTGTCTCATCATTGAACGTAATTTTGCCTGAAGGTTTTGATATCCGTTCATCATGATCCATTACAACTCATGGCACAACAAGCTGCTTAATACTCATATATTTTTATTTCTTCAAACATGCATACAACATTGTGTAAAAAAAATCATAAAGTCTAAACATTTTGAATTACCCACAATCCTCTAAAAACAGAACCAGGTGGCAAGGAGATTAAAACCAGACTTCTATCACTAAATGTTCTCTATATAAAATATATATATATATATCCTCATATAAAATATATATATATATATATCCTCATATAAAATATATATATATCCTCATATAAAATATATATATAACCTCATATAAAATATATATATATCCTCATATAAAATATATATATATCCTCATATAAAATATATATATATCCTCATATAAAATATATATATATATATATCCTCATATAAAATATATATATATCCTCATATAAAATATATATATAACCTCATATAAAATATATATATATCCTCATTTAAATATACTTACATTTTGAGAAACATTAAGTTGGATTTATTCTAAAAACAAATGTTGGTCAAATGAAATTAACAAATCACTGAAAAGACTTGCATTCATTTTTATAAAGCACATGTTGGTTGTTTATTGAGTACATTTCAATTCACCCCAGAAATGTTTTTTTAAAGTGTGGCTGTGTGGTTGATTGTGTAAAATTCCAGTGAAATGTACCAATTCTCCCTTCTGCCTGTCCCACTTTCACTCCTTCTCTGTCTCCTCCTGTTTCTAGTCTGTCTAAATAAAGCAATGAAAAAACGATATTGTCCATTGGCTCTTATCAACAATCAATATTTAGACTATAATCCATTTGAATTTCTTAACCATTTGATTGTATGAGAGACACAGTCTGCAAAAAATATTTTTTTGTGTGTGTTTTGATGCTGCCTTTTACATGCACTGAAAACCCCAAAACCAGTTTTCACAACACACTCTTAAAAACAACAATATTCAGATTGAAGAACCACTTTGGGTGTTTAAAACAATTCAGAGTACTTCTATACACTTTCTGTGTATCATAACACTTACATTGGGGTTACATTCAAACACCCTCCAAACACCAGGGCCCCTATCCAAACACCAGGGCCCCTATCCAAACACCAGGGCCCCTATCCAAACACCAGGGCCCCTATCCAAACACCAGGGCCCCTATCCAAACACCAGGGCCCCTATCCAAACACCAGGGCCCCTATCCAAACACCAGGGCCCCTATCCACAAAGCGTCTCAGAGTAGAAACTGGGTCTTAAGTGCAGAGAATAGACACGTTTTACTCCAACTCTTATGGTTAAAAATAAAAGCTATGCATGAAGCCTCTTTAGTCATAAGAGTCCACTATAGTCGACAGATATTTAGGACACCTCATGAACTGTCCTAACTAGTTAAAAGTTACCAGCAGGTGTCTTGGTTATAGAAAAATGCAGCGAGTCAGTGGTTCCTGCGCCACATGCAATTCCCTGGAAGTTGTTAAAATAATGTTTTGATGTTTCTGTTTTGATATGATCAATCTATAAATCAGCTAGACCTACATGCAACAGTAGGCCTTATCTTTTGCGCTTTTGACGATTATTTCACCAGGCCTATTTCACATGACATGCCTAAATATATACTTACAACCACGAGGCTAATAAATAAACACGTTTTTCTTTCGATTATTTAATTACCTACATCATGTTATTTCAATGTATCTCTTTGGAGCGCAACATCACGTTGTTAAAAAATATGTCTAAATTGGACATGCATATAAATTGGGCAATTGAAAGCATCTAGGGCTTATGTAAACTTTGATTGTGTTCGATGAAAATGATAGGGCTTCAATTGCAACGTTGTATGCAACATTATCCGCAAGTGACTTAATTGATGCCTACTGTGCCAAAGCGATTTAAGAGTTGTTAAACCGGGGAGAGACGAGTGTGTTGATATAACGGTATTATCAAAATTCCGCTTTTAACAACCATCAGAATTGTAAAAATAAATAAAAAATAAAGGTTATGCATGCCAACATATTAGGCAATAATTAAGAGTAGGCAAAGCGATCTTGTCAGGCGAAAATTATATAAAACGTTTTACCATTACAACATTTGATGTACAGTTACCTTCACTGTCCTTGTCTGAAGCGTGCTGGCGATGCCTCATCGCGATTGGTTATCCCGCATCATTTGCAACAATGTCAATGAGCGTCATCACTATCTTTCCTTTGCGGTACCTCAAACTGTCTTGACTACCAGCTGAGATCAACTTTTGAAAATGTATTTTACTCATGGCTCAAAGTTTGTCTGGGCAGTGTCTTAACATCTTCCTTAAACCTACTATGAGCTGTCTTAAAACAGGTTTTACATTATTGCGCAAAATAGTATGTAGCATCATCTAGATATGTGTGCAATAAAAGTTAAACATTCACCTTCTGCTACCATTTCTGTCAACCCGTTTACGCATACAGTTTACGCAAACGTTCGATAAATCCAACGTATGCACCACACAGAACGCACTACAACTGCTGCAACGCAATGCTGCAAGGCAAACGCAGCATCCATTGGTAATGAATGTACTGCTGGTGTATCAAAACGCAATTGCCCAGTCGGTGTGTTCGAAGCGTTAACAAGATTCCTAGGACTTTGTCTGAGATTCTTTGTAGATAGGGGCCCATTTTTTGTCATTTAGCAGACGCTCTTATCCAGAGGGACTTACAGTTAGTGAGTGCATACATTACTATTTTTTCATACTAGCCCCCCGTGGGAATCGAACCCACAACCATGGCGTTGCGCCATGCTCAACCAATTGAGCTACATCCCTGCCGGCCATTCCCTCCCCTACCCTGGACGACGCTGGGCCAATTGTTTCGCGGCCGGCTACGACAGAGCCTGGATTCGAACCAGGATCTCTAGTGGCACAGCCTTAGACCACTGCGCCACTCGGGAGACTGGTTAGATTAACTATTTTTCATGGTTTCATTACCCAATCATGGTGTTTCGAGTCTTTCTATTTTTACAGTGTAGATGTACAAAGTGAAATCATAGTGGGTGAATTTCTGCAACAACTAAGAGCGTTGAAGCGAGAGGCTGTTTTGGTCCCATAGCTACCGCGCTGCAAGAGAATGAAGCGAACCCGCGCAGATGCTGTATGACTGTGATTGTGAAGTCTTGCATCTTGTTCATCGCAATATCAGCGGTGCTGCTCGTGCAACGTCATTTCGCTGACTCTACTTGGTAAGGGAGGCAATGAGGAGGTCAGACGAAACAAGTGCATTTATCACTTTCAAATTCTTGCTTAAGATGTCTATTAAAAAGTATACATTCTATAAACATTTAACAAGACCTGTATGTTCCCACCAGACCCTACTCATTCCTGGTATATGACGCCATTGCTAATACTGACTCAAATCACACAATCAATAGTCTATTTACAGTAATAATTAAATAATATTTTTTTTATTTAGCAGACGCTCTTATCCAGAGCGACTTACAGGAGCAATTAGGGTTAAGTGCCTTGCTCAAGGGCACATCGACAGATTTTTCACCTAGTCGGCTCGGGGATTAGAACCAGCGACCTTTCGGTTACTGGCACAACGCTCTTACCCACTAAGCTACCTGCCGCCCCATACAGAGTACAGTACAGAGGACATAGTCTATTTAATGTGAGGATTCCCACATTAAATACAGTAGGCTTGCAATAAACCTAGCCTAGAACTAGGCTATAGGCTACATCATGTACTAACGCTTTTAGCAATATTCTATAATCTAGCCTTGTCATCTGAAGACAAGACAAAGGTCGTCACTAGTTACCACAACCACGTTATAAACCCCGCCTATTTCTACAATGTATCTTCTTAAAATCAGATTTTACACCTAACCTTAATCTTAACCCTAACCTTAACCATACTGCTAACCTTATGCCTAACCCTAACCTTAAATTAAGACCAAAAATGGCTGTGGTAACTAGTGACAACACAAGAATAGGGTCTCTAATCTCTAACACTGGGGCGGGGCCTATGAAGACCCACTACCATACATTCACACAGAATGAAACATATATGCCATTTAGCAGACGCTTTTATCCAAAGCGATTTACAGTCATGTGTGAAGCAGGTGGCTTGATGGAGCATTACCCTCATTCTTGGCTATTTCATATCAGTTTCTGGGCCAAACCGCAAAACATCGGTTAGATAAGGATGTTATTGCGATATGAAATGTTGTATAAGTGACTGGTGTTGGCTCAGAACTGGAATAAACCTGTTCCACCCAGACAGTGAGGCTCTATCCGCATGTGCGTTCGTGGTAGGCTATTTCATCAGGCTGCTCTCCAAAGAGCGCGCTCTCGACAAAACCTGGAGAGAAGGCTACGTCACTGCAGTGAAGGAGCTACCAAAACAGTCAAAGGCTACGAGTAAAACATATAATAAAAATACATATAACCGCTATTTATTCATTTGCCTAAAATGTAAAGGGAATGTGTGCGTGTTACTCTGGTTTTCTTTTTATTCATAAAATAATAAGAGAGAGATGGAGATAATTTATTTTTATTCTTCCAGTAGGCTACTTTTCTCCACGTAGGCCTACAGACTACTTCACAGATATAATGGCATTGAAGTGTGACAACGCTCAGTGTCATGGAAGCATAAAACAGGGTTGCGCGCTCTTGAGAAAAAGGCTACAGCAGGATTTGCGCGCCCCCGCTTGAAGACCGGCTCGAGCCGGTAGGGTATAAAGAGCTGCCAGAACAGTGTGGAAAGAAGGAAACGGTTGATTTACTGAACAGAAGCCACATATGTGTTTTAGGCCTACAAGAAAGAGAGGACATATACAGTAACCAGGGAAACATAATAAGCTATGATTCTCCTTGTGGATCGGACAAGAGGACATTTTTATATCAGGCTTAAAAATATGTTGCTTTAGTCCAGAACATCTAATCGTCTGGTCGGAAGCGGAAGAGACAGAGCTGGTAGACTAACGTTATAGGGAGAACATAGAAATAACAGACCGGTAAACTAGCTGCTCATTTTGCAATTAAAACCTGTCCATTATATTCGACAGTCGACTATTCTGTGTCGATCACTTTTCCGACTAGACTGATCGTCGCTCTGTTGGTAAGTGTTTTTTATTATTATTATTATATTTCAACTCAGTCAGCTGCTAAGCAAGCTGTGATGCTCACTGCTTAGTGTAGATCTAAGACCAGGGCGTTGCTTAGTGATGGTTTACCAGTAGGAGCGTAGGGGTTTCTAACGCAGGGCGTCTGCGATTATTTTATATATATTTTTAAATATATATATTTTGGGGGACTTTTTTTATGTGAGAAATAATTACTTCATGAATATCGCTAGCTGCAACAGAATACCATTGTGGATACCATTTGTATCTCTTTGCGTCCAGTATGAAGGAAGTTCGACGTGGTTTTATAAGCCAATTCTAACTACCGTTAGCACAATGACTGGAAGACTACAGGAACATTTAGCATGCTAGCTGTTCCTGTTCATCTGACTCTGTGGAGGTAAATAAAGTGCTTCATTGGCAAAATCTCGAACTATGCCTTTAATATGGAGGAAATTACAGTAATTGGAGCTCATTACAGGGTTTTTTCTGTATATTAAATCCTTAGGTGGGTCATCCAAGATAGAAAACATGCAGAAAAGATATTGAACTAATATATACATGTTTAAATAATACCATCTTTGAGAACTAACAATCAAATAAAAGCTAGACAGTCAGGGAGAACAGAACGTTCCAAATATTTGTTATAACGTTTGAGCAGAGGAACAAACCATTAGCCATGGCGAAATGCATAGAATTGCAGGAAATTATATTTTAAACTGCAAAATGTTCTCGACACCGCCAAGACACCTTTCTACGTAATAGACTATGTTAGAGTTTACTCTTCCTCTTCCAATGAACTGTGGGGAGGTCAACATAATGAAACTCTACCAAATCTATTCATTTAAAAATGTTGATTACTTCTACTTGCCAGTATCATTCACCTGATGATAAGACAAGACATTTTTTTTGTTTGTTGCTAACATATGTAGCTCAGTCGGTAGAGCATGGCGCTTGCTGCGCCAGGGTTGTGGGTTCGATTCCCACAGGGGGCCAGTATGAAAAAAGTATGAAATGTATGCACTCACTACTGTAAGTCGCTCTGGATAAGAGCGTCTGCTAAATGAGTAAAATGTAACATGTATGGGGGTCCCTGGGTCTGGGTCGCCGGTTTGCCTGGGAGGGGGTCCCTGGGCAAGAACAATTTGAAAAACCCTGGCCTCGGCTAGTAGAGAAAGCATGTAGTAATCTAAAATTCTCTCAAGAGTTAGCTGGGGTCTTACAATAACGCATTGGCACAGTGTTTCACCAAAGAGAGTATGGTGTCACATTCAGGACCTAGCTAGATCTCTGCAATGCTGAAAAGACGAACCGCAGATCAGATCCGGTCCTGTAGCTGGAGATGACACCATCCTTCCAGCCAGTAGACTATAGTCAGCACAGCACTGCACTGCGCTATGTGCCCATAGAGAAGTCCAAGTTCACTGTTCAGAGATGGAAGAGAGTGGAAACAGAGTTGCACCTAAGAGGGTCTATAATGTTGTTACATTGTATCAAGTTCAGTGGAACGTGGACCATCACATGTTAGCAGCCCAAGTAACATTGTAGAGGAGACAGGGTTCGAATTATGAAGGGTTTGCCTTCCACATGGGCTCGTTTCAGGCATATTGGTAATTATGTATATTTATTTTTAATGCATCTGGATCACGTAACTAACTACAGATTTGTGTGCTATAGATTAGAATAGTGGTATTTCCTCCAAATCAAGTAGATGTTATTGTCATGCAGTTGTGATAACAGTGGAGATCACCCATAAACAGAGTTTCTCAACTCAATGATAAACACACACACACACACACACACACTATCTGTTGTGATAAGAGTGACAGGCAGAGCCAGTGAGCCATATAAAGTAGACGTGTAACTGTTACATCATCAGTTGACGGTTCATTCTGTTCCCCGGTAACAACACACCTAAGAGGCGGCAGTCTAGACCTGAGAGAGAAGGAGTAGGCTCAAGCTAAGGGGCGTGGCCACTGCAGATGGCCTGAGAGAAGGCGTGGTATGTTGTTAGGTAGCTACAGTGTTGTATTGTGTATGTGGGCGTATATGTGTCAGGGTTCCGTTAGCCGGTAATTGCCGGCTTTTGGCCAATAAAAAAAATGGAAAGCCGATAAATAAAATAGTTGCTGGCCAAATTGACAGAGAGAAAAAACCCCAATCCCATTGCAAAATAATGCTTTTTATTCATTGATGGAAATGTCAGTCGATGTAAATACATATGACCGTCATGCTTATCGGTCTATAGGTTAATTTGCACAATTTTGTGGAATTAAATTGGTGTGTGTGTATTTTCGTTAGTCGTCATGTGTCTTATTTATCACAGCTGCACAGCATACAGAGCTTATTTTGAGCGGAATATCACTTGTCAGACAGAGCGACAGCTGCTGCTACAGCTCCTCTGCTGTGGAGTAAAACGTGCTTTTATAAGCCCAGTGATCGCGCAACAATTCTAAATGCAATCGCGTGTTAAAAACAGTTTTGATGGCCATGATTAAAAAGAGTTACTACTGTTTTTATCTCTCAACTGGTAATTAAACCTGCCTCCCATTCAAGTGCATAGGAAACGGTAGGCAGGCTATTTTTTTATTTATTGATCCAATTTACATTTATGTCATTTAGCTGACGCTCTTATCCAGAGCGACTTCCAATTAGTGAGTGCCTACATTTTTCATACTGGCCCCCCGTCACCCACCACGTTGCATTGTGAGCTGTATATGAAGACATACAGTGCCTTCGGAAAGTACTCAGACCTCTTGACTTTTTCCACATTTTGTTACGTTACAGCCTTATTCTAAAATGGATTAAATAAAATACAAATCCTCACTAATCTACACACAATACCCCATAATGACAAAGTGAAAACAGGTTTTTAGAATATTTTGCAAATGTACTAAAACCTAAAAACAGAAGTACCTTATTTACATAAGTATTCAGACCCTTTGCTATGAGACTTGAAATTGAGCTCAGGTGCATCCTGTTTCCATTGATCATCCTTGAGACGCTTCTACAACTTGATTGGAGTCCACCTGTGGTAAATTAAATTGATTGGACATGATTTGGAAAGGCACACACCTGCCTATATAAGATCCCACAGTTGCTCAGCTCCATATAAAACAGTTAGTCTATGAACCAGCCACATATAAAACAGTCAGTCTATGAACCAGCCCCATATAAAACAGTCAGTTTATGAACCAGCCCCATATAAAACAGTCAGTCTATGAACCAGCCCCATATAAAACAGTCAGTCTATGAACCAGCCCCATATAAAACAGTCAGTTTATGAACCAGCCCCATATAAAACAGTCAGTCTATGAACCAGTCCCATATAAAATAGTCAGTCTATGAACCAGTCCCATATAAAACAGTCAGTCTATGAACCAGCTCCATATTAAACAGTTTATGAACCAGCGCCATATAAAACAGTCAGTCTATGAACCAGCCCCATATAAAACAGTCAGTCTATGAACCAGCTCCATATAAAACAGTCAGTCTATGAACCAGTCCCATATAAAACAGTCTATGGATGGCATATCGCTGCAGAATGCTGTGATAGCCATGCTGGTTAAGCGTGCATTGAATTCTAAATAAATCACAGACAGTGTCACCAGCAAAGTACCCCCACACCATCACACCTCCTCCTCCATGCTTTACGGTGGGAACTACACATGCAGAGATCATCCGTTCACCCACACCGTGTCTCACAAAGACACGGCGGTTTGAACCAAAAATCTCAAATTTGGACTCCAGACCAAACTACAAATGTCCATTGCTCGTGTTTCTTGGCCCAAGCAGGTCTCTTCTTCTTATTGGTGTCCTTTAGTAGTGGTTTCTTTGAACAGTTGATGTTGAGATGTGTCTGTTACTTGAACTCTGTGAAGCGTTTATTTGGGCTGCAATTTCTGAGGCTGGTAACTCTAATGAACTTATCCTCTGCAGCAGAGGTAACTATGGGTCTTCCATTCCTGTGGCGGTCCTCATGAGTGCCAGTTTCATCATAGCGCTTGATGGTTTTTGCGACTGCACTTGAAGAAACTTTCAAAGTTCTTAAAATGTTGCGTATTGACTGACCTTCATGTCTCAAAGTAATGATGGACTGTCGTTTCTATTTGCTTATTTGAGCTGTTCTTGCCATAATATGGACTTAGTCTTTTACCAAATAGGGCTATTTTTTTTATTTAACCTTTATTTAACTAGGCAAGTCAGTAAAGAACAAAAGGGTGGCTATTTGAAGAATCTCAAATATAAAATATATTTTGATTTGTGTAACACTTTTTTGGTTACTACATGATTCCATATGTGTTATTTCATAGTTTTGATGTCTTCACTATTATTCTAGAATGTAAAAAATAGTACAAATAAAGAAAAACCCTTGAATCAGTAGGTGTTCTAAAACTTTTGACTGGTACTGTACATACATACATACATGCATACATACATACATACATACATACATACATATATACATACATACATACATACATACAGTGCCTTTGGAAAGTATTCAGACACCTTGACTTTTTCCACATTTTGTTACGTTACAGCCTTATTCTAAAATGGATTAAGTAAAACAGTTTCCTCAGCAATCTACACACAATACCCCATAAGGACAAACCGAAAACAGGTTTTTAGAAATGTTTGCTAATTTATTATAAACAAAAAACAGAAATACTTTATTTACATAAGTATTCAGACCCTTTGCTATGAGACTCGAAATTGAGCTCAGGTGCATTCTGTTTCCATTGATCATCCTTGAAATGTTTCTACAACTTGATTGTAGTCAACCTGTGGTATATATATATATATAAGGTCCCACAATTGACAGTGCATGTCAGAGCAAAAACCAAGCCATGAGGTCGAAGGAATTGTCCGTAGAGCTCAGAGACAGGATTGTGTCGAGGCAGAGATCTGGGGAAGGGTACCAAAACATTTCTGCAGCATTGAAGGTCCCCAAGAACACAGTGGCCTCCATCATTCTTAAATGGACGAATTTTGGAACCACCAAGACTCTTCCTAGAGCTGGTCGCCCGGACAAACTGAGCAATCGGGGGAGAAGGGCCTTTGTCAGGGAGCTGATCAAGAACCCGATGGTCATTCTGACAGAGCTCTAGAGTTCCTCTGTGGAGGTGGGAGAACCTTCCAGAAGGACAACCATCTTTGCAGCACTCCACCAATTAGGCCTTTATGGTAGAGTGGCCAGACGGAAGCCACTCCTCAGTAAAAGGCACATGACAGCCCACTTGGAGTTTGCCAAAAGGCACCTAAAGACTCTCAGACCATGAGAAACAAGATTCTCTGGTCTGATGAAACCAAGATTGAACTCTTTGGCCTGAATGCTAAGCGTCACGTCTGGAGGAAACCTGGCACCATCCCTACAGTGAAGCATGGTGGTGGCAGCATCATGCTGTGGGGATGTTTTTCAGCGGCAGGGACTAGTCAGGATCGAGGGAAAGATGAACGGAGCAAAGTACAGAGTGATCCTTGATGAAAACCTGCTCCAGAGCGCTCAGGACCTAAGACTGGGGCGAAGGTTTACCTTCCAACAGGACAACAACCCTAAGCACACAGCCAAGACATCGCAGGAGTGGCTTTGGGACAACTCTCTGAACTGAATGTCCTTGAGTGGCCCAGCCAGAGCCCAGACTTGAACACGATGGAGAGACCTGAAAATAGCTGTGCAGCGACGCTCCCCATCCAATCTGACAGAGCTTGAGAGGATCTGCAGAGAAAAATGGGAGAAACTCCCCAAATAGAGGTGTGCCAAGCTTGTAGTGTCACACCCAAAAAGACTCGAGGCTGTAATCACTGCCAAAGGTTCTTCAGCAAAGTACTGAGTAAAGGGTCTGAATACTGATGTAAATGTGATATTTCAGTTTTTATTTATTTATACATTTGCAAAAAAATCCAAAAACCTGTTTTTGCTTTGTCATTACGGGGTATTGTGTGTAGATTGATGAGGGGAAAAAACAATTTAATCTATTTTAGAATAAGGCTGTAACGTAACAAAATGTGGAAAAAGTCAAGGGGTCTGAATACTTTCCGAATGCACACACACACATACACACATACATACATACGTACCGGTATCTTTTTTGCGTCTGTGTGTCTAACCCTCTACTCGTCTCTCTCTCCGTCTCTCCCAGGTGCTGAGACCCAGCCATGCGGGGGTTAAAGTCAGCAGTGCGGGGGCCCGGGGGGTGCGGGGGTCCATGTGTGTACGAGGCGGTGCCAGACGGGGGCTGGGGCTGGGCGGTGGCAGTGGCCTTCTTCTTCGTTGAGGTGTTTACCTTCGGGACCATCAAGTCTCTGGGAGTGTTCCTCCAGGACCTCATGACAGAGTTTGGAGAGAGCAACAGCAGAGTATCCTGGGTCATCGCAATCTGCATCTTCATCCTTACATTCACAGGTGGGTCAGAGAGAGCATCTTCATCCTTACATTCACAGGTGGGTCAGAGAGAGCATCTTCATCCTTACATTCACAGGTGGGTCAGAGAGAGCATCTTCATCCTTACATTCACAGGTGGGTCAGAGAGAGCATCTTCATCCTTACATTCACAGGTGGGTCAGAGAGAGCATCTTCATCCTTACATTCACAGGTGGGTCATAGAGAGCATCTTCATCTTTCTTCACAGGTGGGTCATAGAGAGCATCTTCATCTTTCTTCACAGGTGGGTGAGAGAGAGCATCTTCATCTTTCTTCACAGGTGGGTCATAGAGAGCATCTTCATCTTTCTTCACAGGTGGGTCAGAGAGAGCATCTTCATCTTTCTTCACAGGTGGGTCATAGAGAGCATCTTCATCTTTCTTCACAGGTGGGTCATAGAGAGCATCTTCATCTTTCTTCACAGGTGGGTCAGAGAGAGCATCTTCATCTTTCTTCACAGGTGGGTCAGAGAGAGCATCTTCATCTTTCTTCACAGGCCAGTAAAGCTATGTGAACAGTATTTGGACACATAATCTGTCCTACTCACTGAACCCCCTGTGTGTCAATCAACTACTTCATTAAATAGTGTATAAGGTAAATGAAAAACATGTCTGTACTCTGTAGTAAAACTAACGGTCCTCTCTCTCTCTCTCTCTCTCTCTCTCTCTCTCTCTCTCTCTCTCTCTCTCTCTCTCTCTCTCTCTCTCTCTCTCTCTCTCTCTCTCTCTCTCTCTCTCTCTCTCTCTCTCTCTCTCTCTCTCTCTCTCTCTCTCTCTCTCTCTCTCCTCTCTCTCTCTCTCTCCCTCTCTCTCTCTCTCTCTCTCCTCTCTCTCTCCTCTCTCTCCTCTCTCTCTCTCTCTCCTCTTTCCTCTCTCTCCTCTCTCCTCTCTCTCTCCAGCCCCTCTGTCCACAGTGCTCAGTAACCGGTTCGGGTACCGTCCTGTAGTGATGTTGGGGGGTTTTCTGATCAGTGTGGGAACCATCAGCTCTGCCTTCGTCTCCTCCATCTACGAGATGTACGTCACCCTCGGCATCGTCTCGGGTAACTATCTAACCTACTTTACGCACACACACACACACACACACACACACACACACACACACACACACACACACACACACACACACACACACACACACACACCACTACTTCACGCTTCCTGCAATGGTCTATCTTGTGATACATATGTGGAATTCATTAGAAAAACCTTGAACATGTAAGGAGAATAATGATCTTTAGCTTTTACATTCATGCTTACAATTCCAGCTGAAAACATATGAATGAAACAAGGGACTCCTAGCAGTGCATGAGGCTGACTGATGTCTGTCTCTTTCAGACCTGGCTTATGTTTGTGGGATAAATAGAATAACCTCCAACCCCACTGTCAAAGCTGTATTCAATTCACATCTAAACATATCAATGAAACCTGTGGTATCAATGAGGCCTAAACTCCCCCATCTTGAGTCTGTAGGACAGATTGACACAACAGAAAAGAACAATTCCCAAATTGTCCAAAATAAACCAATATTTCCTTTCAGATCCGATCCAAATAACTTTTCTTTTACAGAACGAAGCACTGCTAGCTGTCCCAGTAAATAACTCGTCACCTTCCTTTAAAACAGACAGCAGCTAACTTAACGACCTCTGTCTTCTTTCTCCTTGTTTTTGTCTTTAACTGCGTCCTCTTTCAGTAGTCGTCATGACAACAAGCCTGAGCGTGACCTGTCAACCCTGACCTCTGACATCAGAGTGACCTGTCAACCCTGATCTCTGACCCATGACCTCTGACCCCTGACCTTGCTGCAGTGCCGGTGGCTGTCACGCCCCTCTGTGTGTCCTCTGCTGGACCAATGATGTGTACATGTCTAAGACATGGATTGAAACGTGAAACCGTCAACAGCATTTTGCACAGTGACTGTATTCACTTTGTAAACTTGATTTGAAATGATCTTGATGAAAAGGTACTCCTGTGATGGTGTTTTAATGTTGTTTGGTTTGATGTCAGTCATGTGATTTCCAGATTGCGTGAACAATAACATCTGTTGTCATTTGTAATGTGTCCAGGTCTGGGGTACTGCCTGGCCTTCCTCCCCACTGTCACCCTGCTGTCTCAGTACTTCAACAGAAGGAGATCCCTGGTCACCGCCCTGGCCTCCTCAGGGGAGTCCTTTGCCATGTTTGCCTTCGCACCAGGTACGTTGCGGTTTCACAGTGTGTACCAAATTGCGCCCTATTCCCTATGTAGTGCACTACTTTTGACCAGGGCCCATATAGGGTGCAGGGTGCTACAGTGAGGGAAAAAAAGTATTTGATCCCCTGCTGATTTTGACAAAGACATGATCAGTCTATAATTTTAATGGTAGGTTTATTTGAACAGTGAGAGACAGAATAACAACAACAAAATCCAGAAAAACGCATGTCAAAAATGTTATAAATTGATTTGCATTTTAATGAGGGAAATAAGTATTTGACCTGTCTGCAAAACATGACTTAGTACTTGGTGGCAAAACCCTTGTTGGCAATCACAGAGGTCAGACGTTTCTTGTAGTTGGCCACCAGGTTTGCACACATCTCAGGAGGGATTTTGTCCCACTCCTCTTTGCAGATCTTCTCCAAGTCATTAAGGTTTCGAGGCTGACGTTTGGCAACTCGAACCTTCAGCTCCCTCCACAGATTTTCTATGGGATTAAGGTCTGGAGACTGGCTAGGCCACTCCAGGACCTTAATGTGCTTCTTCTTGAGCCACTCCTTTGTTGCCTTGGCCGTGTGTTTTGGGTCATTGTCATGCTGGAATACCCATCCACGACCCATTTTCAATGCCCTGGCTGAGGGAAGGAGGTTCTCACCCAAGATTTGACAGTACATGGCCCCGTCCATCTTCCCTTTGATGCGGTGAAGTTGTCCTGTCCCCTTAGCAGAAAAACACCCCCAAAGCATAATGTTTCCACCTCCATGTTTGACGGTGGGGATGGTGTTCTTGGGGTCATAGGCAGCATTCCTCCTCCTCCAAACACGGCGAGTTGAGTTGATGCCAAAGAGCTCGATTTTGGTCTCATCTGACCACAACACTTTCACCCAGTTCTCCTCTGAATCATTCAGATGTTCGTTGGCAAACTTCAGATGGGCTTGTATATGTGCTTTCTTGAGCAGGGGGACCTTGCGGGTGCTGCAGGATTTCAGTCCTTCACGGCGTAGTGTGTTACCAATTGTTTTCTTGGTGACTATGGTCCCAGCTGCCTTGAGATGATTGACAAGATCCTCCCGTGTAGTTCTGGGCTGATACCTCACCGTTCTCATGATCATTGCAACTCCACGAGGTGAGATCTTGCATGAAGCCCCAGGCCGAGGGAGATTGACAGTTCTTTTGCGTTTCTTCCATTTTCGAATAATCGCACCAACTGTTGTCACCTTCTCACCTAGCTGCTTAGCGATGGTCTTGTAACCCATTCCAGCCTTGTGTAGGTCTACAATCTTGGCCCTGACATCCTTGGAGAGCTCTTTGGTCTTGGCCATGGTGGAGAGTTTGGAATCTGATTGATTGCTTCTGTGGACAGGTGTCTTTTATACAGGTAACAAGCTGAGATTAGGAGCACTCCCTTTAAGAGTGTGCTCCTAATCTCAGCTCGTTACCTGTATAAAAGACACCTGGGAGGCAGAAATCTTTCTGATTGACAGGGGGTCAAATACTTATTTCCCTCATTAAAATGAAAATCAATTTATAACATTTTTGACATGCTATTTTCTGGATTTTTGTTGTTGTTATTCTGTCTCTCACTGTTCAAATAAACCTACCATTAAAATTATAGACTGATAATTTCTTTGTCAGTGGGCAAACGTACAAAATCAGCAGGGGATCAAATACTTTTTTCCCTCACTGTATCTAGGGAATATGGTGCCATTTCAGACGCAGACTAATGAATCTCAAAAGGCAGATATTGTGTCTGGTACTGTTCTAAAAGTAAAACATTGTGGAGGAGCGTAAAAAAACATGAGTTTTAAACGTTTCTAACAGTCATTTGAAAGTGGAAGGAGATTTAAAACCACATATCTCCTCTTCTCCTCTGCAGCCTTCATGGCCTTGAAGGAGGTCATCGGCTGGCGCCACTGCCTCATCGTCATCGGCATCATGCAGACCTCCGTGATTGGCTGCGGCGCTCTGCTTCGACCAATCATCATCAGGCCTAACCAGGAAGTGTCATTGGAGTTGTCCAATAAGAGGAAGCTGTCCGTTAAGCTGCAGACGGTCTACGAGCTGGAGAATGAGGATACCCAGACCAACGTTAGCTCCGGGGAGTCTGAGGAGTCAGGGGATTCTGGGGTCACCTCTCTGTCCGCCTCCAGTGCTGACATCCGGGCCACCACAGCCACACAGGACCCCTCTGAGACCTGGGCCCTCATGGAGGACCAAGGGGAGAAGAACCAGGGGGGACAGGCAACCCTTGGAACCCCACTGAAGCAGCTGGAGGCTGGGGAGAAAGAGCAGGGTGAGCTGGGTCCCCTGGTCCAACCCGCCAGACCTAAACTCCTAGACTTCTCGGTGTTAAAAGATGGAGCGTTCATCTGCTACTCTCTGTTCGGCCTCTTCGCCACGCTGGGGTTCTTCGCCCCTTCGCTTTACATCATAGAGCTCAGTAAGAGCCGTGGCGTCCACACCGAAAAGGCTGCCTACATGCTCTCCGTAATGGCGGTGTCTGAGGTCTGCGGGCGCCTGTCCATCGGGGTCATTTTAAACAAGGTGCGGATGCGTAAGACCCAGGTGCTTCTGGGATGTGTAGTTCTGCTGTGTCTGGTGCTGTTAGCCTTCACCCTGGTGACTGAGTTCTGGGGCCTGGCAGCCTGCTGCTGTCTCTATGGCTTCCTGATGGGCACTGTGGGCTCTACACACATCCCCATGCTGGCAGAGGACGACGTGGTGGGCATAGAGAGGATGCCCTCGTCCGTGGGGGTCTATGTGTGTATACAGAGCTTTGCTGGGCTGGCCGGACCACCGCTGGGAGGTAAGAGACTCTAGCTGATTTACTCTGTCTGGATCTTAGTCTTCACTTTGTAGCTCTCTCTCTCTCTCTCTCTCTCTCTCTCTCTCTCTCTCTCTCATTGTCTGTCTGTAACCCTCTCTCTTGAACTGATCTAGAAGGTTTTGATTGCTACTGCGCCAACCTGATGATCTTGAAGGGTCTTGCCAGATCTTTAGGTGTCTCTGACGTTGCCTCCTGTGTGTTTTTCCCCCAGGCCTGTTGGTGGATATGACCCAGAACTACGGCTCAGCCTTCTACTCCTGTGCTGTGGGAATGGGCCTGGGCGCCATCTTCCTCGCCATGGTGGGACCAGCCAAGTCCGGCCTCTGCCACCGCGGGAAGACGAGAAAACAGGAGGAGGAGAAAGAAGGAGAGGAGGAGGAGAGGAGAGGAGGAGAGGAGGAGGAGAGGAGAGGAGGAGAGGAGGAGGAGGAGAAGGTTTCTCAGGACAGTGGATCAACAGATTATCTAGACGTTGATGTGGTTATGGAGACCAGTCCGGCTAAATGGTCCCTAAAACAGGAGACCAACGCGGTCTGAACATGGTTGAATAGCTAAGACAGAACCACAACCGGGTCTCCTTTGGAAAACAAGTATTCTGAACTCAATGGGACTACCTGGTTAAATAAAGGTTAAATAAATAAAAATACTTGACATTGTTTTGCCGACCAGCGCCAAACTGACCGACCAAGGAGGACCTTGACCACTAGATACTCACAGGTGGTTAAAATGGAGAAGAAACGCCAAACAAAGTAGCAAATAGAAAACACACACTGTCAACATGTTACTGAGAGACTGGGTGCTGGACAAACACCTCTGTGCTACAGAATGTACACACACACAGCTTTGACCTGTTTGCCCTCTCAGATGTCATACGCATACACTTGCATTGCAGCGGAAAACTGTCTTAGGTGGATTCCTAATGACCAAGTCTCTCTCCTCAGAGAGTCAACCAAACTACATGCATGGCTGAGACACAGGCTTTTACCATTATTACTGCTCTGTCAGTAGTTATAACCATGATGTGACCTCTCTGTAAATAGTTATAACCATGATATGACCTCTCTGTTCATAGTTATAACCATGATATGACCTCTCTGTTCATAGTTATAACCATGATATGACCTCTCTGTTCATAGTTATAACCATGATGGTGCAGACATTTTTGGGTACCCTTCCCCAGATCTTTGCCTTGACACAATCCTGTCTCTGAGCTCTACGGACAATTCCTTCGACCTCATGGCTTGGTTTTTGCTCTGACATGCACTGTCAACTGTGGGACCTTATATAGACAGGTGTGTGCCTTTCCAAATCATGTCCAATCAATTGAATTTACCACAGGTGGACTCCAATCAATTTGTAGAAACATCTCAAGGATGATCAATGGAAACAGGATGCACCTGAGCTCAATTTCGAGTCTCATGGCAAAGGGTCTGAATACTTATGTAAATAAGTATGTAAATAAGTATACCTGGGGCGGCAGGTAGCTTAGTGGTTAAGAGCGTTGTGCCAGTAACCGAAAGGTCACTGGTTCTAATCCCCGAGCCGACTAGGTGAAAAATCTGTCGATGTGCCCTTGAGCAAGGCACTTAACCCTAATTGCTCCTGTAAGTCGCTCTGGATAAGAGCGTCTGCTAAATGACTAAAATGTAAATGTAAAAAATTATGTGATCTCTCTGTTCACATTTATAACCATGATGTGACCTCTCTGTTCATAGTTATAACAATGATGTGACCTCTGTTCATAGTTATAACCATGATGTGATCTCTCTGTTCACAGTTATAACCATGATATGACCTCTCTGTTCATAGTTATAACCATGATGTGACCTCTCTGTTCATAGTTATAACCATGATGTAACCTCTCTGTTCATAGTTATAACCATGATATGACCTCTCTGTTCATAGTTATAACCATGATATGACCTCTCTGTTCATAGTTATAACCATGATATGACCTCTCTGTTCAGTTGTAACCATGATATGACCTCTCTGTCTTTATATTGATTACTATTATTATGGTTGTATCTGAATGACAGTACTGTTATCCCAACACAATACTACCACAGTATTCTACACAGCCTGTTATCCCAACACAATACTACCACAGTATTATACACAGCCTGTTATCCCAACACAATACTACCACAGTATTCTACACAGCCTGTTATCCCAACACAATACTACCACAGTATTCTACACAGCCTGTTATCCCAACACAATACTACCACAGTATTCTACACAGCCTGTTATCCCAACACAATACTACCACAGTATTCTACACAGCCTGTTATCCCAACACAATACTACCACAGTATTCTACACAGCCTGTTATCCCAACACAATACTACCACAGTATTCTACACAGCCTGTTATCCCAACACAATACTACCACAGTATTCTACACAGCCTGTTATCCCAACACAATACTACCACAGTATTCTACACAGCCTGTTATCCCAACACAATACTACCACAGTATTCTACACAGCCTGTTATCCCAACACAATACTACCACAGTATTCTACACAGCCTGTTATCCCAACACAATACTACCACAGTATTCTACACAGCCTGTTATCCCAACACAATACTACCACAGTATTCTACACAGCCTGTTATCCCAACACAATACTACCACAGTATTCTACACAGCCTGTTATCCCAACACAATACTACCACAGTATTCTACACAGCCTGTTATCCCAACACAATACTACCACAGTATTCTACACAGCCTGTTATCCCAACACAATACTACCACAGTATTATACACAGCCTGTTATCCCAACACAATACTACCACAGTATTATACACAGCCTGTTATCCCAACACAATACTACCACAGTATTATACACAGCCTGTTATCCCAACACAATACTACCACAGTATTCTACACAGCCTGTTATCCCAACACAATACTACCACAGTATTCTACACAGCCTGTTATCCCAACACAATACTACCACAGTATTCTACACAGCCTGTTATCCCAACACAATACTACCACAGTATTATACACAGCCTGTTATCCCAACACAATACTACCACAGTATTATACACAGCCTGTTATCCCAACACAATACTACCACAGTATTCTACACAGCCTGTTATCCCAACACAATACTACCACAGTATTATACACAGCCTGTTATCCCAACACAATACTACCACAGTATTCTACACAGCCTGTTATCCCAACACAATACTACCACAGTATTATACACAGCCTGTGTTGTTTTTCTCAACAGTCTACTTCATGTACCTATGTAATGTATAAATGTAATATACATTTACCAAATAAGGCTATAGGTGAAACTAAGATTTATGGATCACAGTGTGAATTACTAGCCGTTTCAATTCTGTGGATCACTACTTTACCTGTCAATCAATCAAACAAACAATCAAAGCTTTTATTTATATTGTGTTAACTTTTTTAAATTATAAATGCATTTGACGAAGTGCTTGAAGCCAAAACTTCCTAGGTAGGTAGTGGTGGAGATTTGACTACAAAAGAGTTGATTCCTCGACTCCTTCATCGTCGACTCCAAAACATCCTGGAGTCTTTCACCACTACATCGATCTTCCTCAGACTGGCCAAGATGCCCTACTCAAAGACCACCTCGAACACCAGATAGCAGATCAATGACTATGACTTCTGCTGTTATAAACACATTTATCAGTTAACTATATTTATTATTATTGATTTTTTAAAAACTTTTGAGTTGCATCTTTCTTCTTTATTTTTTTATTTTTTAATGGAGAGAAATGTAAAGCCGGTCTATGCTGTAACACTCACTGCTGATCATGTTTTTCAATTGATTAAATGTATTTTGTTTATAACAAATGAACATTTGAACACGTGTCCATGTATTCATTCTATTGAGGGAGGGAGGCATACAGTGTATTTGGAAAGTATTCAGACCCCTTGACTTTTTCCACATTTTGTCACGTTACAGCCATATTCTAAAATTTATTAAATTGTTTTTTCCCTCATCAATCTACACACACTACCCCATAATGACAAAGCAAAAACAGGTTTTGAGAAATGTGTGTACATTTATAAATTAAAACAAACAGAAATATTACATTTACATAAGTATTCAGACCCTTTACGCAGTACTTTGTTGAAGCACCTTTGGCAGCGATTACAGCATCAAGTATTTTTAGGTATGACACTACAAGCTTGGCACACCTGTATTTGGGGAGTTTCTCCCATTCTTCTCTGCAGATCCTCTCAAGCTCTGTCAGGTTGGATGGGGAGCGTCGCTGCACAGCTATTTTCAGGTCTCTCCAGAGATGTTTGATTGGGTTCAAGTCCGGGCTCCGGCTGGGCCACTCAAGGACATTCAGAGACTTATCCCGAAGCCACTCCTGCGTTGTCTTGGCTGTGTGCTTAGGGTCGTTGTCCTGTTGGAAGGTGAACCTTCACCCCAGTCTGAGGTCCTAAATGCTCTGGAGCAGGTTTTCATCAAGGATCTCTCTGTACTTTTCTCCGTTCATCTTTCCCTCGATCCTGATTAGTCTCTCAGTCCCTACCGCTGAAAAACATCCCCACAGCATGATGCTGCCACCACCATGCTTCACCGTATGGATGGCGCCAGGTTTCCTCTAGATGTGACGCTTGGCATTCAGGCCAAAGAGTTCAATCATGGTTTCATCAGACCAGAGAATCTTGTTTCTCATGGTCTGAGAGTAATTTAGGTGCCTTTTGGCAAACTCCAAGTGGGCTGTCATGTGCCTTTTACTGAGGAGTGGCTTCCGTCTGGCCACTCTACCATAAAGGCCTAATTGGTGGAGTGCTGCAAAGATGGTTGTCCTTCTGGAAGGTTCTCCCACCTCCACAGAGGAACTCTAGAGCTCTGTCAGAATGACCATCGGGTTCTTGGTCAGCTCCCTGACAAAGGCCCTTCTCCCCCGATTGCTCAGTTTGTCCAGGCGGCCAGCTCTAGGAAGAGTCTTGGTGGTTCCAAACTTCGTCCATTTAAGAATGATGGAGGCCACTGTGTTCCTGGGGACCTTCAATGCTGCAGAAATTTTTTGGTACCCTTCCCCAGATCTGTGCCTCGACACAATCCTGTCTTGGAGCCCTACGGACAATTCCTTCGACCTCATGGCTTGGTTCTTGCTCTGACATGCACTGTCAACTGTGGGACCTTATATAGACAGGTGTGTGCCTTTCCAAATCATGTCCAATCAATTTAATTTACCACAGTGGACTCCAACCAAGTTGTAGAAACATCTCAAGGATGATCAATGGAAACAGGATGTACCGGAGCTCAATTTTGAGTCTCATAGCAAAGGGTCTGAATATTTCAGCTTTTTATTTAATACGTTTGCAAAAAATCTACAAACCTCTTTTCGCTTTGTCTTTATGGGGTATTGTGTGTAGACTGATGAGGAACATTTTTAATTGAATCTATTTTAGAATAAGGCTGTAACGTAACAAAATGTGGAAAAGGGGAAGGGGTCTGAATACTTTCTGAATGCACTGTACATACTTACTGGACTAGAGAAAGACATTGAGATAGCGAAAGTGATTTGAATTGAATTGAGAGGTCATTAATCATCAACATCAACACTGACACACACACACATTAACCTTCAGCTTCACCCATATGGCACACACTCATACACACACTCACACTCAATTTAATTAAATTCAAATCAAAGGTCTTTATTGGCATGGGAAACATAAGTTAACATTGCCAAAGCAAGTGAAGTAGATAGTAAACAAAAGTGAAATAAACAATAAATATTAACAGTAAACATTACACTCAGAAGTTCCAAAAGAATAAAGACATTTCAAATGTCATATCATGTCTATATACAGTGTTGGAATGATGTGCAAATAGTTAAAGTACAAAAGGGAAAATAAATCAACATAAATATAGGTTGTATTTACAATGGTGTTTGTTCTTCACTGGTTGCCGTTTTCTTGTGGCAACAGGTCACACATCTTGCTGCTGTGATGGCGTTCTCTCCCGATCACCCTCTGACCCTCTCTCTCCTACAGTTGTCTACTGTACTGCGATAACTCCTGTGTTACACTGCTCCCTAGCGTCTCCTCAGTAACATTACATCCTGACGTTGACCTATATGAGGCTTTGTTGCCTTGGTAACATTAGTTCCCATCACAGTGCTAAGCAAAGCAGCTCTTCCTGTCCCACATTGATGACATGTAGGTGAGTACTGTAGCTCAGCTGGTAGAGCACGGCGCTTGTAACGCCAAGGTAGTGGGTTCGATCCCCGGGACCACCCATACACCAAAAAATGTATGCACGCATGACTGTAAGTCGCTTTGGATAAAAGCGTCTGCTAAATGGCATATATTATTATTATTACGGTAGGAGTGCCGATCTAAGGATCAGGTCCTCCCTGTCCATAATACTTTTATTCGTTAAAAGACTAAACTGATCATAGATCAGCACTCCAGGATAAGACACTTGATACATATGGCCACCATAAGAGTGATAAACCCATATCGGTGTCAGTCTCCTAGCAGTACAAATACAGTACATCGCTTTGTGTGTAAGATGTACAAGAAGTGCAAAACCCACAAGTAGAAGAACTACAAAACCCACAACCATCATATTGTATTTGTATGAGCTTTCTACAAACGCTGCAAAATGCAGGGATGTGATTGGCCACATAGACAATCAGGTACAACAGTCCAGAGGCTAAATGCCAAGACACAGACAGTGTTAAATTACATTCCTGATCATTAGGTCTGAAAGCCAAGAATTCCTGATTAGTCAGGAAAAATCCCATCTCTGGTTGACTAGTGTGCGTCCAAAATGGCACCATAATCCCTATATAGTGCACTACTTTTGACCAGAGTCCTATGGGCCCTGATCAAAAGTAGTGCACCATATAGGGATTAGGGTGCCATTTGGGATTTAGATTATTTAAAGAATGGGGAAATAATCCACCAACAACAAAACACCCCTCAGTTGACTAGAACTCCCCTCTCCAATCTCCCTTCCACTGTACCCGCTCCTGTTCAGTAGACAACAAACTGAAGAAAAAACACTGAAACAGGGACCTGAACTTGTCCAATAAGAAATGCCTGTGTTCTTGTTCGGCTGCAAAGCGTTTTGCCACGGTGTGCACTAATGAACACGACCCTGCCGATGCTGATCTGGCTTTATCCTATTTAAATACTTGGACCAAACAATCCACAGCAGTGAGGTAGAAATTATACAAATCCCTGATTAGCAAAGTACTGAAGGAATAACTGGACTATGGAGTGTTAAATACTGTAGGGCATGTGTTTGGATGGAAAGTAGTGGGCATAAAGTTCAGTACTGCATCATTCAATAATATAATCCTTCAGATGGCAAGCAAAGTAGGCAGTACTATAGTTTATAAGTAGAGGAAGCAGGCAGTACTGTAGTTTATAAGTAGAGGAAGCAGGCAGTTTTGTAGTTTATAAGTAGAGGAAGCAGGGAGTACTGTAGTTTAGAAGTAGAGGAAGCAGACAGTACTGTAGTTTAGTAGAGGAAGCAGGCAGTACTGTAGTTTAGAAGTAGAGGAAGCAGGCAGTACTGTAGTTTAGAAGTAGAGGAAGCAGGCAGTACTGTAGTTTAGTAGAGGAAGCACTCAGTACTGTAGTTTAGAAGTAGAGGAAGCAGACAGTACTGTAGTTTAGAAGTAGAGGAAACAGGCAGTACTGTAGTTTAGTAGAGGAAGCAGGCAGTACTGTAGTTTAGTAGAGGAAGCAGGCAGTATTGTAGTTTAGTAGAGGAAGCAGGCAGTACTGTAGTTTAGAAGTAGAGGAAGCAGGCAGTACTGTAGTTTAGTAGAGGAAGCAGGCAGTACTGTAGTTTAGAAGTAGAGGAAGCAGGCAGTACTGTAGTTTAGAAGTAGAGGAAGCAGGCAGTAAGTTGCATGGTCATAAAGTCATAAAAGATAGATCCCCTCCTCCACATTGGCCATTTAGCTTTAACAGTACAGTGATGTATACAGAACTGTCCCACACAGTGGATTCAGAAATTATTCAGACCCCTTCACTTTTTCCATATTTTGTTACGTTACAGCCTTGTTCTGAAATTGATTAAATGCATTTTTTCCCTCATCAATCTACACACAATACCCCTATAATGACAAAGCGAAAATAGGTTTAGACATTTTTGCAAATGTATAAAAAAAAAAAAAACTGAAATACCTTATTTACATAAGTATTCAGACCCTTTGCTATGAGACTGGAAATTGAGCTCAGGTGCATCCTGTTGATCATCCTCGAGATGTTTCTACAACTTGATTGGAGTCCAACTGTGGTAAATTCTATTGATTGGACATGATTTGGAAAGGCACAACCATGCCAAATAAGGTCCCACAGTTGACAGTGCATGTCAGAGCAAAAACCAAGCCATGAGGTCGAAGGAATTGTCCGTAGAGCTCTGAGACAGGATTGTGTCGAGGCACAGATCTGGGGAAGGGTACCAAAAAATTTCTGCAGCATTTAAGGTCCCCAAGAACACAGTGACCTCCATCATTCTTAAATGTTTGGAACCACCAAGACCCTTCCTTGAGCTGGCCGCCCGGCCAAACTGAGCAATCCGGGGAGAAGGGCCTTGGTCAGGGAGGTGACCAAGAACCCGATGGTCACTCTGACAGAGCTCCAGAGTTCCTCTGTGGAGATGGGAGAACCTTCCAGAAGGACAACCATCTCTGCAGCACTCCACTAATCAGGCCTTTATGGTAGAGTGGCCAGAAGGAAGCCACTCCTCAGCAAAAGGCACGACAGCCCACTTGGAGTTTGACAAAAGGCACCTAAAGGACTCAGACCACGAGAAACAAAATTCTCTGGTCTGATGAAACCAAGATTGAACTCTTTGGCCTGAATGCTAAGCGTCACGTCTGGAGGAAACCTGGCACCATCCCTACGGTGAAGCATGGTGGTGGCAGCATCATGCTGTGGGGATGTTCTTCAACGGCAGGGACGGGGAGACTAGTCAGGATCGAGGGAAAGCTGAACCGAGCAAAGTACAGAGAGATCCTTGATGAAAACCTGCTCCAGAGTGCTCAGGACCTCAGACTGGGGCGAAGGTTCACCTTCCAACAGGACAACGACCCTAAGCACACAGCCAAGACAACGCAGGAGTGGCTTCGGGACAAGTCTCTGAATGTCCTTGAGTGGCCCAGCCAGAGCCCGGACTTGAACCCGATCAAACATCTCTGGAAAGACCTGAAAATAGCTATGCAGCAATGCTCCCCATCCAACCTGACAGAGCTTGAGAGGATCTCCCGAGAAGAATGGGAGAAACTCCTCAAATACAGGTGTGCCAAGCTTGTAGCGTCATACCAAAGAAGACTTGAGGCTGTAATTGCTGCCAACGGTGCTTCAACAAAGTACTGAGTAAAGGGTCTGAATACTTACGTGAATGTGATCGTTTTTTATTTTTAATACATTTGCAAAAATTTATAAAAACCTGTTTTTGCTTTGTCGTTATGGGGTCTTGTGTGTATATTGATGAGAGAAAAAAACTATTTAATCCATTTTAGAATAAGGCTGTAACGTAGCAAAATGTGGAAAAAGTCAAGGGGTCTGAATACTTTCCGAATGCACTGTATTCCTTCGGATAAGAGTCTGAACTGTTGACATTTCCTTCAGATCACTAAAGAGTTGGGGTCAATTCGACTTAAAGGTCAAATGCAGCGGTAAAAAATAAATTAAAAAAATCTCAATATCAAATTATTTCTGGATAAGGATTAAGTACCTTACTGTGATTGTTTTCAATTAAAATGGTAAAAAGTGCCATTTCTCAAACAATAATTTTCCTAGGACTGTCTGAGAGTGGGAGGGGAAAACTGAAAACTAGCTGTTATTGGGAGCGGTTTGGAGCTCTTCTTGGTCTATTAAATAACTGGTGATGTCACAAGGCAGGCCAAAACTCCATCCCACCAAAACAGGCAGAAATGTCAGGTGGTCTTTTCAAACAGCTCTTACACTAAAGTATTTATTCCAACCTCAGTATGGAAATATATACAGTGAGGGAAAAAAGTATTTGATCCCCTGCTGATTTTGTACATTTGCCCACTGACAAAGAAATTATCAGTCTATAATTTGAATGGTAGGTTTATTTGAACAGTGAGAGACAGAATAACAACAACAAAATCCAGATAAACGCATGTCAAAAATGTTATAAATTGATTTGCATTTTAATGAGGGAAATAAGTATTTGACCCGTCTGCAAAACATGACTTAGTACTTGGTGGCAAAACCCTTGTTGGCAATCACAGAGGTCAGACGTTTCTTGTAGTTGGCCACCAGGTTTGCATACATCTCAGGAGGGATTTTGTCCCACTCTTTGCAGATCTTCTCCAAGTCATTAAGGTTGAGGCTGACGTTTGGCAACTCGAACCTTCAGCTCCCTCCACAGATTTTCTATGGGATTAAGGTCTGGAGACTGGCTAGGCCACTCCAGGACCTTAATGTGCTTCTTCTTGAGCCACTCCTTTGTTGCCTTGGCCGTGTGTTTTGGGTCATTGTCATGCTGGAATACCCATCCACGACCCATTTTCAATGCCCTGGCTAAGGCAAGGAGGTTCTCACCCAAGATTTGACGGTACATGGCCCCGTCCATCATCCCTTTGATGCGGTGAAGTTGTCCTGTCCCCTTAGCAGAAAAACACCCCCAAAGCATAATGTTTCCACCTCCATGTTTGACGGTGGGGATGGTGTTCTTGGGGTCATAGGCAGCATTCCTCCTCCTCCAAACACGGCGAGTTGAGTTGATGCCAAAGAGCTCGATTTTGGTCTCATCTGACCACAACACTTTCACCCAGTTCTCCTCTGAATCATTCAGATGTTCATTGGCAAACTTCAGACGGGCCTGTATATGTGCTTTCTTGAGCAGGGGGACCTTGCGGGCGCTGCAGGATTTCAGTCCTTCACGGCGTAGTCTGTTATCAATTGTTTTCTTGGTGACTATGGTCCCAGCTGCCTTGAGATCATTGACAAGATCCTCCCGTGTAGTTCTGGGCTGATACCTCACCGTTCTCATGATCATTGCAACTCCACGAGGTGAGATCTTGCATGGAGCCCCAGGCCGAGGGAGATTGACAGTTTTTTTTTCTCTTCCATTTGCGAATAATCGCACTAACGGTTGTCACCTTCTCACCTAGCTGCTTGGCGATGGTCTTGTAGCCCATTCCAGCCTTGTGTAGGTCTACAATCTTGTCCCTGACATCCTTGGGGAGCTCTTTGGACTTTGCCATGGTGGAGAGTTTGGAATCTGATTGATATATTGCTTCTGTGGACAGGTGTTTTTTATACAGGTAACAAACTGAGATTAGCAGCACTCCCTTTAAGAGTGTGCTCCTAATCTCAGCTCGTTACCTGTACAAAAGACACCTGGGAGCCAGAAAACTTTCTGATTGAGAAGGGGTCAAATACTTATTTCCCTCATTAAAATGCAAATCAATTCATAACATTTTTGACATGCGTTTTTCTGGATATTTGTTGTTGTTATTCTGTCTCTCACTGTTCAAATAAACCTACCATTCAAATTATAGACTGATCATTTCTTTGTCAGTGGGAAAACGTACAAAATCAGCAGGGGATCAAATACTTTTTTCCCTCACTGTATAAAACACAAGAAAATCTGGCCCTTTAACGTCATTCATTTCAGGAACTGATTTGAATTAAAATGTCAGAAATGGAAAAACATTTGAATAACTTCTCCATTTCAGCTTATTGAGAAGTCATTGAAAATAGATGACATTTTTTTAAACGATTGAATGACTTCAATTCAAAATGACCCTAACTGTCTCTTATAGATGTAAAATAATAAATATAACTTTTTGCAAAGATAAGCGGAATATCTTTTGTAGATCCTAAGTGGTGTCAAGTGACTGAAAAACATTGACATTACATTTAAACTGACATTTGAACTACAACTAAACTGAAACATCAAGTGAGATGGAAAGAACTGACAAACAGTCAAACATAGTCAGTCAGTTGTCATGACTGTCTAACATTGACATGACATTGGCTACAACTAAGGAAACAACTTCAAAACACACGTCCCAGTTTGAAAAATGGTTTGTTGTTTTATTGGGAGGAGAGTAAAGGGTAAGACAGTATAAGTTAGAGACTGAAACAACGAAAGCATTTTCTCATCTTTCACAAAAAAAACGTTTGAACGGTATAAGCAAGACAAAAACAGTTTGTCTGTAATTGTTGTTGTACTCATATGTGAATTATCTTCTTGGGCTTGCGTCCCAAATGGCACCCCATTCCCTATTTAGTGCACTACTTTTGACCAGGGCCCATATGTCACTGTATAGGGAATAGGGTGCCATTTGGAACGAAGCCATCATGATATGAGGACATAAAAACACCGCTAAGGCAAACACTGGAAAAACCTTAAGTGTAAAACTTGATTGGAAAAAAGGCTGAGTCAGAAAACAGGAGGCACTAGATTAATCACTCATATTTTGGCAGATCATTTGCATATTTTATCTTTACTAATAAAGAACTGACTTGATTACATGGGGCAGCAGAAACGTGACATCGTCGGGATCATTCTCATAATATACAGAAGTGGGTATTTTATTTTTGCTGTGTGGACTGGACCACAGTGCTGTTGCATAGCTTTAAACAGGCAGTACTGTACAGGCAGTACACCCCTACCCCAGGTCCAATACACCAGATTGCACATTCACAACTCCACATTTATATACTGGACCTGGCCCCAAACCTTCCTCCACATTCCATAGAATCAATAGAACTAGAATGACGTTGTTTGATTCTAGTTGTGTGTGGGAATCCTCAGTGATGTCATGATGACAGAGAGAGAGAGAGAGAGAAGGAAGGAAGGAGTTGTAGTAGAGGGAACAGTTCTCAGGGAAGGGCGGGGGTCTGACATCACAGTTAACAGCTTAAAACTAAAATAAAAACCTTTAAGGCAGCAGAGTCTTCACACAACCAAACCGCTACAACTCTTTTTGACACATTAATGAATTAAAACTCAGACTCAGAGTGGGTTAGAACCAGGTGTGTAGGCCGACCAGGACACTGATCAAAGTGGGTTAGAACCAGGTGTGTATGCCTACCAGGACACTGATCAAAGTGGGTTAAAACCAGGTGTGTAGGCCTACCAGGACACTGAAGGCAGGTGTTTGTCTGTAGCAGAAACCTAATGAAACAGGCTTTGGCTTTGTGACATCATCAAAGTTGGCCTGGGCGTTTGAATTGACACTGTGTGGGGTTCTGAGCTGACTGACTGACTCTTGGGCTGCATTCCAACATCCACACTAGCATGACACTTAGAATGCATGCCCCATTCTAGAATGCACTGCTTCATTGTAAGTGGTGTGCTAGTGTTGATATTGGAACAGAGCCATTGGCACACATTTAAAACCACAGCAGCAGAGAGAGAGAGAGATGGCCTGAGGGAGCGGATATATACACACTGACTGAATACTGACGACTGTGTTACTACTGTCAGACAGTCTACCCTTTTCTCTGACCAGATCAGACAAAGGCCTGTGTCTGTCTGTGGCTTTGTCCCAAATGGTACCTTATTCCCTACAGAGCCCTATGGGACCTGGTCAAAAGTAGTGCACTATATAGGGAATAGGGTACCATTTGGGACACATATTCTCTCTCTCCCCCTCACCAGACCAGACCAGTAAGGGTCAAAGTTCGGTCTGTCTGTCTGCCTGCCTATCGGTCAGTCTACTGGGGACGGAGTCACTCTGGAGGCCATTTGGCAAAAAGCACCTACTGACTACACCCATAGAAATAGAATGGCTAGAATGGCCACATAGTTCACGATTCTAGAATGGTCACTTTGGGACATGCTGGGTCCAGTGGAATACTGTTGGAAGATCGGGCCAGAACAGACCAGGGAAGAAAACACTCAAAAGGACCTAGCTACTCTAAACAGCAGGGCTCCTGAGGTGGGCAAGCACAGTGATGATGGTTCCATCTGTTTAACCCAGGTCAGAGGTCACCCATAAGGCTAAATGCTTTAACTATGGCTATGGTGGCCCATTTTAGTTGGGACTCCGTAGCGATCCGTGTGGAGATCTACATCCACTGGGAGAAAGTAGTTTGCCTCTGTTGGAGTGCGTTTGTTCAGCATCGACAAAGGCCCTCACAGCGCTCCTAGTCTGGTCTGACTTACTGGTGTGTGTGTGGTGCGGGGGAGGAGACACTGGTCCCAGTCACACCGGTCCATCCGGCTGGTATAGAGGATGGAATGGTGGCTTCTTCCCAGAGCCTTGGGCCTTCAGCCAAGGGGGCATGACATACAGTCTCAGCCCAGACAAAGAGCTCTGTGCTGGGGACGACTGGGAGCCATAGAAGGGGTGGGCTGGAGCTACCAGCCAGAAGCCCTAACAGGGCTGACAGTGTATGTGTTTGTGTGTGAGAGACTTGAGCTACGCACGCAACATGTTTGGTCAACGAGACTCAGGTTGCATCCCAAATAGTGCACTATATAGGGAATAGGGCTTCACTTTGAGACACAACCACAGAGAGAGATAGAGGCTGAAGTGGAGAGACAGCACGACGGAACCTGGTTGGTTTTCACAGTAAAATGTACACCATGGATCAATCAATCATCATAATCGATCAAATCAAACCAAAATAACAGCCAGTCTAGATCATTACAATACGTGTTGAATTCCATTAGCTGTTAGAAACAAAGACAGTTTGTCTGCGTCTCAAATGGCTCCCTATCAGCGGAGGCTGGTGGGAGGAGCTATAGGAGGACGGGCTCCTTGTAATAGCTGGAATGGAATATCGGAACGGAGTCAAACATGGTTTCCATATCGTTACAATGAGCCAGTCCTCCTATAGCTCCTCCCACCAGCCTCCTCTGCTCCCTATTCACTATATAGTGCACTACTTTTGACCAAGGCCAACAGCGAATAGGGTGTCAATAGGGTTCTGGTGAAAAGTAGTGTACTATAGAGGGAATAGGGTGCTATTTCAGACACAGCCAGTGAGGTGGAGTGAGTGAGATACACAACTACACATATACACACACACACACATTAGAAACAGGCTTCTGTGAGAGGAGCCACACGCTGGCCTGTACAAATACCTACAAACAACCACCACCACCACCCAGTCGTCTCTCCAAAGGTTCCACTACGCAAGCTGGTTCTATCCCTTTTGGTTACCACGGATACAGAAGATAGAGAGAGAGGACAGAGATTTTAGGGGTCTACGTGCAAAACCGCACCCTATTACCCTAACATAGTGCACTTAGTAGTGCCCTACAAAAGCCACATAGGGACAAAAGTTGTGCACTAGATTGGAAGTATTAGGGTGTGATTTCAGATGCCCCCTGGCCTCCCTTCAGTTCTTATAAACCCAACGTCTAACTCGTTTAAAGGCCTCTTATGGGGTTTGGTAGGAATAAAGCCACATTGTCAGTGAGGAGTGAAAGAGAAAGACTAATAATTAATAAAACAATTTGACCAAGTCACTTGGCTCTGTCATATCCTCACATGGTCTCTCCTATCATTGCTATGCAGACGACACACAACTAATCTTCTCCTTTCCCCCTTCTGATAACCAGGTGGCGAATCGCATCTCTGCATGTCTGGCAGACATATCAGTGTGGATGACGGATCACCACCTCAAGCTGAACCTTGGCAAGACGGAGCTGCTCTTCCTCCCGGGGAAGGACTGCCTGTTCCATGATCTCGCCATCACGGTTGACAACTCTGTTGTGTCCTCCTCCCAGAGTGCGAAGAGCCTTGGCGTGACCCTGGACAACACCCTGTCGTTCTCCGCTAACATCAAGGCGGTGACCCGATCCTGTAGGTTCATGCTCTACAACATTCGGAGAGTACGACCCTGCCTTACACAGGAAGCGGCACCGGTCCTAATCCAGGCACTTGTCATCTCCCGTCTGGATTACTGCAACTCGTTGTTGGCTGGGCTCCCTGCCTGTGCCATTAAACCCCTACAACTCATCCAGAATGCCGCAGCCCGTCTGGTGTTCAACCTTCCCAAGTTCTCTCACGTCACCCCGCTCCTCCGCACACTCCACTGGCTTCCAGTTGAAGCTCGCATCTGCTACAAGACCATGGTGCTTGCCTATGGAGCAGTGAGGGGAACGGCACCTCTGTACCTTCAGGCTCTGATCAGTCCCTACACCCAAACGAGGGCATTGCGTTCATCCACCTCTGGCCTGCTGGCTCCCCTTCCTCTGCGGAAGCACAGTTCCCGCTCAGCCCAGTCAAAACTGTTTGCTGCTCTGGCACCCCAATGGTGGAACAAGCTCCCTCACGACGCCAGGACAGCGGAGTCACTCACCACCTTCCGGAGACATTTGAAACCCCACCTCTTTAAGGAATACCTGGGATAGGATAAAGTAATCCTTCTACCCCCCCCTTACCCCACCCGCAAAAAATAAAAATAAAAAACACATTGTAAAGTGGTTATCCCACTGGCTATAAGGTGAATGCACCAATTTGTAAGTCGCTCTGGATAAGAGCGTCTGCTAAATGACGTAAATGTAAATGACACAGTTTCCCCCTTACTCTCATCTCTGTCAGGAAAAAGTATGTCTAGGATGAGACTCCACAAGGTTTACAAGGCTGATCACTGTCTCTTCCCTCTAGGATGAGACTCCACAGGGTTTACAAGGCTGATCACAGTCTCTTCCCTCTAGGATGAGACTCCACAGGGTTTACAAGGCTGATCACTGTCTCTTCCCTCTAGGATGAGACTCCACAGGGTTTACAAGGCTGATCACTGTCTCTTCCCTCTAGGATGAGACTCCACAAGGTTTACAAGGCTGATCACTGTCTCTTCCCTCTAGGATGAGACTCCACAGGGTTTACAAGGCTGATCACTGTCTCTTCCCTCTAGGATGAGACTCCACAGGGTTTACAAGGCTGATCACAGTCTCTTCCCTCTAGGATGAGACTCCACAGGGTTTACAAGGCTGATCACTGTCTCTTCCCTCTAGGATGAGACTCCACAAGGTTTACAAGGCTGATCACTGTCTCTTCCCTCTAGGATGAGACTCCACAGGGTTTACAAGGCTGATCACAGTCTCTTCCCTCTAGGATGAGACTCCACAGGGTTTACAAGGCTGATCACTGTCTCTTCCCTCTAGGATGAGACTCCACAGGGTTTACAAGGCTGATCACTGTCTCTTCCCTCTAGGATGAGACTCCACAAGGTTTACAAGGCTGATCACTGTCTCTTCCCTCTAGGATGAGACTCCACAGGGTTTACAAGGCTGATCACTGTCTCTTCCCTATAGGATGAGACTCCACAGGGTTTACAAGGCTGATCACGTTCTCTTCCCTCTAGGATGAGACTCCACAGGGTTTACAAGGCTGATCACGTTCTCTTCCCTCTAGGATGAGACTCCACAGGGTTTACAAGGCTGATCACGTTCTCTTCCCTCTAGGATGAGACTCCACAGGGTTTACAAGGCTGATCACTGTCTCTTCCCTATAGGATGAGACTCCACAGGGTTTACAAGGCTGATCACGTTCTCTTCCCTCTAGGATGAGACTCCACAGGGTTTACAAGGCTGATCACTGTCTCTTCCCTATAGGATGAGACTCCACAGGGTTTACAAGGCGGATCACTTGCTTACACACACACACACACACACACACACACACACACACAGACAGCCAGACAGACAGAGAGCCAGACAGACAGAGAAAAAAGGAGGACTGGAAGAGGGGTATCACCAGCCGGCAAGTTGTTTAGACTACCAGCCTCTGATGGACAGCTGCCTGTACCTGTGTGTCAGGACTTAGGCAAGTGAATATCATTGGTCTAAATACACAAATAAGTGGTCCACAATGTGTCCTGAGAATCAGCTCAGTAGTTTATCGACTGGTCTGAGTGGTATGTCTGTGTCTGTGCTCAGACCCTCTTCCATAGCCTTTAACACTGTCCATCAGCAGTAAAACCTTTCAAATATAACTTAAGAGAATGTTTAGGTACATATATTCATAATACATCTATTTATGTTAAAAAAAACTAGGCGGAAAATCCAAAGAAATTAAACTGATCAAAAAAACTAAAGTTCCAAACAGTAAGGCCAGGACTAAGACAGGGATCAGGTCAGAACAGAGTCTCTAAGGGTGGTGTGTGTGTGTATAGCGCTGTTTGGTAGGTAATCATCAGGCTGTGGAATCATTAAGGATTAGTTTTAGTACAGTGCTGTAAAGTCCCCCACTCTTTAACGTCCCCCCCTGCAACAACAACAACAAACAAGCTCTCCGCTGGCGGTTGGTTTTTCTGTTCCACATCCAGATAGTGACACGGGGAATGATTTGCTCTCAGAATGGTCGGAGTCCACGGTGATGACATAATCAAGCTCCGAGGGAAAAGGAAGCGTAGAATCAAGCCAGTTCAAGGCAGGTGGGTGGTGGGAGTGGAGGTGCAGTGACAGGCTGACGCCAGTAAAACAGAGTCATCACCCTCTTCCTCCTACTCTTCCTCAATCTTGCAATTTGTTTTACAGCGTTACCACCACTCTTCCCTAGTTGCCGTGGGAGACAACCTTTGACCCCCCAACACAGAAATGCCAGTTGACCCCTCACCCGTGACCGCTAACCTCCAGCAGTGGTCTGGGCTGCTCAGACAGGTTACAGTGTGACAGTTAAGAGTGAACCAACAGAGTGAATATACTAATATAGAACACAAAAGATCTAGGATCAGCTTCCCCTCCCCTCCCCTTCCATCCTGACCTTACCTATTAGTGGGGGAAATGAAAAACGGACCCAAGATCAGCGTCTAAGGGAAACTTCATCCTACACCCAGGAGTTAAGAGTGAACAGAACATATCAACATATGTACAGACTCTGGAATAGTTCATTACAGAGAGGAGAGGGGTGTGTGTGAGGAGGCGGCTCTGGAATAGTCCATTACAGAGAGGAGAGGGGTGTGTGTGTTTGTGTGTGAGGATAGGAGGGACTGGGAGAGCTCATTTACAGTGGTTTTAGAGGGGGGGAATCGGGATAGAACAGCCAGGTACAAGGCCATTAGAAGTGGTAACAGGGTTCAGTGGTCAAGGGTCATAGGTGACAGCCTGCACCAGGGGTGACTGGAGGTCAGGGGGTCAAGGTGAGGGCTCACAGACAGATGTGGGGTTAAAGGTCAAGGGTCATAAGGTGACTTAAAAGGTCACGACACATGTCACAGTGTAGCACAATACAACTCTGTTGCTCTCTGTTCATCGCCCTGCAATCATTGCAGGTCAGGGGGTCACGGTGAGGGGTCACGGGGGGGTTAAAGGCCAAAAGGTGACTTCAAAAGGTCATAACCCCCCTGCGATCACTGCAGCATGAGCTGCTTTAGGTTGTCGTGGAGGATGGTGTCCTTGACGTCTCGGAATACCAGGCGAATGTTCTCCGTGTTGATGGCTGTTGTGAAGTGGTGGTACAGGGGCTTCTGTGTCACGTCCCTCCTCTTCCCCCGGAAACAGTCCACTAGGAACCTCTGTACGTCGGCCAGGCTGTGTGGCTCCCCGGGGTACTCTGGGAAATAGTCCTTGATGGGGACGGAGCGCACCTTGTCCTCCAGAAGGTCTGTCTTGTTGAGGAACAGGATGATGGAGACGTTGGAGAAGACCCGATTGTTGACGATCGTCTCGAAGATGTTGAGAGACTCGCTGAGACGGTTGGTCTGACGGTCCTCCATCAACACCTGGGGGGGAGGAGAGGAGGTTAGGGGAGTAGGGTGTGTGTGTGTGAAATAGAGAGTGTGTGTCTGTAAACCCACCTGGTCATACTCTGAAGAGGACACAAGGAAGAGGATGGAGGTGACAGAGTCAAAACACTCAAACCATCTCTTTCTTTCCGACCTTTGACCCCCCACGTCCACCATCTTAAATGGAACGTTCTTGATCTCAAAGTCGTACTCATGGATGCCCTTGGTAGGCTTACGGGCTAGGAGAATATCCTGCTGAGTCGGCAGGTAGTCCTGGAGGGGGGGAGAGAGAGAGAGACAATATGAGAGAGAGAGAGAATGAGAGATGGAATGAGAGAGATTTGCTAGCTAACAAGGTAGAACAGTTGAATTGTTATGAACACACCCTCCTGTCCTTCTCCAGCTGTTTGAACAGCATGCTAGCCTGTTCACTTTGTTCAGATGGTGAAATCAAGTAGCCTACCTTATTTCTCAGAATGAGAACGAGTTGCCAATTCCTTATATAATTGTGTTTTATGCTCATTGCACATTTATAAAACACAGACTAGACAGCTAGTATAACAGTCTGGCTAAAATTCTGCTAGTGGTATGTGGTACCGCAATGCTGCGTGTGACAAACTGAGCATTAATTTTCCAGAATCAATGTTCATTGATACTCCCATTTTAGTAGTGTCTGCTCTGCACTCAATTTTAGGAGTTGAGACATAAAAATTATTGGAAAGGTTAACTTCTCCTCTATTACAGTAAAATAATGTCTCCATGTGTTTCGGTGTCCATATGACCGATTCTGTTGGACCAAACCTCAAATGCAAATAGCGAGTTGACACCGTTTGTCAGAGAGGAAGAAGTGATCTCTCATCTTTGTTGTTGTGAGTGGCAGGGGGAGGGGCTTGGTGTGTGTGTCTAAATGGGAAGGTGCACAGCACAGAAGGAGTGAAAGCGAAGAGACCAAAAAGACAACATGAGAACATGCAGACATAATAAAACAAGATCTTCACAAATTGGAGGGAGGGAGAACTTCACAAATTGGAGGAAGGGAAGGAGATCTTCACAAACTGGAGGAAGGGAAGGAGATCTTCACACTGAAGGAGGGAGATCTTCACAAACTGGAGGAAGGGAAGGAGGTCTTCACACACTGAAGGAGGGAGGTCTTCACACACTGAAGGAGGGAGGGAGATCTTCACACTGAAGGAGGGAGGGAGATCTTCACACTGAAGGAGGGAGGTCTTCACACACTGAAGGAGGGAGGTCTTCACACACTGAAGGAGGGAGGTCTTCACACACTGAAGGAGGGAGATCTTCCCAAAATGAAGGAGGGAGATCTTCCCAAAATAAAGGAGGGAGATCTTCCCAAAATGAAGGAGGGAGATCTTCCCAAAAACTGGTGTCAGGAAACAAGTCACCACAGAGTGAAATTTGATCTGTCATAAACAGAATGACTCCTATATCAGGGAATGACTCCTATATCAGGGAATGACTCCTATCTCAGGGAATGACTCCTATCTCAGGGAATGACTCCTATCTCAGGGAATGACTCCTATCTCAGGGAATGACTCCTATCTCAGGGAATGACTCCTATCTCAGGGAATGACTCCTATCTCAGGGAATGACTCCTATCTCAGGGAATGACTCCTATCTCAGGGAATCTTTATAGAACCTGTTTAATCTTTCATGACTTTTTATTATCCCCCTGTTATAAAAACATCTTCCCAAAGTGAAGTGCAAAGCAGAATGTGTCTCTGTGTGTGTGTGTGTGTCTGTGTGTGTGTGTGTGTCTGTGTGTGTGTGTGTGTGTGTGTGTATGTTCCACGCCAGAGGAGAATTCCTGACATTCTAGACGCTGTGACATCAAAGGTCAGGCTGCACTGGAAAAGCCATCGGTGATGTCACCACCAGGATACCAACCAGGAATACAGAGATACCCACACACTAAACACACACACCTCATTCCTCTGCACTGTCAGTAAAGAACAGAGAGACAAGTTGAGAGAGGTAGAGAGAGAGAGAGAGACAGAGGTCAGTTTCCCCCTCTCCCTCTCAGCTCTGCTCCACATCCTCTTTAGTCAGGAGATCAGACCTTAGCTAGCAACACAACCTGACATCTCAGAGAGAGATGGAGAGATGTGAGGAGATGGATAGAATGACAGAGGGAGGAGAAGGACAGAAGGAGAGACTGATGGCTTCACTTCTCTTTTCATTCTGACTGTTATTTCATCTGCTGTAGTGAATACATGTGTTTATTCCTCTGTACATTAGTGATTGGCCGAGTGTCAGAGAGATAGGTGGGACTTACCGGCTGTCCCAGCTTTTCCAAATTATCCAGGAAATACTTCACAGATTCCCCCTGAGATAGAGAGAGAGACAAAGAGAGGACATTAATGTCATATTTGTTCAGTTATTCAGAGTACAAGCACACTTACTGCAGAAGTCCTATTATTCATATTAATGTTATTCAAAAGTACTGCTGGTGTGGGTGGATATGAAACGCCAAGGCCTCCTTTAAAACACTCGGTTAAAACAGGAAGACAAGAAAAGTGTGTTGACCTCTGACACACACAGAGCGCAAACACACACACAAACAGCAGCGCTGCGTGAAAATCAAGGCGATGTGGCGAAACTCACTTCCTGTGACCGCCTGACTAAGCAGGAAATGCAGAGATCTCAGAACAAACACCCACACTGCATCTATAAACTAAACCCTGAGTAATGGGAACAAGCTGCATCTATAAACTAAACCCTCAGTAATGGGAACAAGCTGCATCTATAAACTAAACACTGAGTAATGGGAACAAGCTGCTCAGGAAGCAGTAGAAACAAACAAACAAGAAGAAGGAGAGTGTGTGTGTGTGTGTGTGTTTGAGTCCATCTTAATGTTCTGGGACACAGAGCGAGAGAAAGAGCGCGAGAGAGATAGAGGGGGCGAGGTCTGACGGTGACATGAGACATTGTGCAGGGCATGTGAGAGAGAGAGACTAGAATCTGAAGTCAAATGTCTACTGTTTGCTGATGATCTGGTGCTTCTGTCACCAACCAAGGAGGGCATACAGCAGCACCTACAGTGAGGGGAAAAAAGTATTTGATCCCCTGCTGATTTTGTAAGTTTGCCCACTGACAAAGACATGATCAGTCTATAATTTTAATGGTAGGTTTATTTGAACAGTGAGAGACAGAATAACAACAAAAAAATCCAGAAAAACGCATGTCAAAAATTTTATAAATTGAGTAAAGTGGTAGAGGAGAGAGAGAGAAACCGAGCTGTGGCCTGGAAAACACCACAAGCACACAGTACAGCTGTGAAACCACAGAGGTAGCACTACCAGCCGTGGGTAGTGGAGACACGATGCCTTAACCCCCAGGAGGATGAAACCACAGAGGTTGCACTACCAGCCGTGGGTAGTGGAGACACGATGCCTTAACCCCCAGGAGGATGAAACCACAGAGGTAGCACTACCAGCCGTGGGTAGTGGAGACACGATGCCTTCACCCCCAGGAGGATGAAACCACAGAGGTAGCACTACCAGCCGTGGGTAGTGGAGACACGATGCCTTAACCCCCAGGAGGATGAAACCACAGAGGTAGCACTACCAGCCGTGGGTAGTGGAGACACGATGCCTTAACCCCCCAGGAGGATGAAACCACAGAGGTAGCACTACCAGCCGTGGGTAGTGGAGACACGATGCCTTAACCCCCAGGAGGATGAAACCACAGAGGTAGCACTACCAGCCGTGGGTAGTGGAGACACGATGCCTTAACCCCCAGGAGGATGAAACCACAGAGGTAGCACTACCAGCCGTGGGTAGTGGAGACACGATGCCTTCACCCCCAGGAGGATGAAACCACAGAGGTAGCACTACCAGCCGTGGGTAGTGGAGACACGATGCCTTCACCCCCAGGAGGATGAAACCACAGAGGTAGCACTACCAGCCGTGGGTAGTGGAGACACGATGCCTTCACCCCCAGGAGGATGAAACCACAGAGGTAGCACTACCAGCCGTGGGTAGTGGAGACACGATGCCTTAACCCCCAGGAGGATGAAACCACAGAGGTAGCACTACCAGCCGTGGGTAGTGGAGACACGATGCCTTAACCCCCAGGAGGATGAAGTACTCCTGAGTGGCGCAGTGGTCTAAGGCACTGCATCGCAGTGCTAACTGTGCCACTAGAGATCCTGGTTCGAATCCAGGCTCTGTCGCAGCCGGCCGCGACCGGGAGACTCATGGGCGGCGCACAATTGGCCCAGCGTCGTCCAGGGTAGGGGAGGGAATGGCCGGCAGGGATGTAGCTCAGTTGATAGAGCATGGCGTTTGCAACGCCAGGGTTGTGGGTTCGATTCCCACGGGGGGCCAGTATAAAAAAAATATATATTCACTAACTGTAAGTCGCTCTGGATAAGAGCGTCTGCTAAATGATTAAAATGTAAAATGTAATGAAACCACAGAGGTAGCACTACCAGCAGGATACAGGGTGAGAGGAGGAGGAGACAGGCGACGCCCTAAAGAGCCATAGATCCCAACACACTATTCTATGGGGAACCCCCCTCCTCCTAACACAACTACTTCTGTGGGACTTTCTTAGTCGGTGCTAACATAGGGGGCATGTGAGGTGCTGTGAAACCAGAAGGGGGCCACTAGCAGAAGGACTAGGTAGTGTTTACCATGGCTTTAGATTAGCATCCAGGGGCAAGCGGGCAACCTTATCCACGTCACCTGAAACTGTTAAACACATAAACAAGTCTGAATGATTCAGTCACGCTGTTAATCATCCCACTCAGGGTTCCACTCTGTCACCTGAAACTTTTAAAAAGTCTCTTGTGTGACTCACATAGACAACATGGGGAAAAGACCCCAAGACTGCTGTTGTGGTTAAACCTCGAGATATTAGTCACGGAGATGGTATGACAACAGAAATAGAATGAAGGAACACTGACAAACAAATAGTTTCCAGAAGAAGTGACTGATACTAAGAGTTAAAACAGTAGGTGTTTACAGGCCTGTTTCTGGTTCCCACATGGTTAATGTGCTAATAATCAGATGACAGTCTTTTTCCTTTCCTGAGAACAACTTAGTCTTATTTGAACGTAACTGCCATCAACTTTCACGCCACAGGTTTGTATACAACTGTCTGGTTACACAGGTGAACCTGACATTCAAATAAAGCTTTGAGGATTTTAATGTGAGACGCAGACGGTGCCCGTTTGTCTTGTGATGTTCTACTAACAGCAATAAAATAATAAAGAGAGACAGAAAGAGCGAGAGAGATATGTAGGAACTTCAGAGAGAGGGAGAGCGTGTGTAAGAGTGAGAGAGGAAGAGTATGAAAACCCATAGACAGTGCTTGAAGCTTTGCCAAACCAGTGTACAGTCATAATAGAAGCATTTCCACAAAACTATTTAAGCTTCCAGTCAGACCAACAACACCGAGCAGAGCAGATCACTGTGGCGAGACAGTGGCGCCAAAATCACATGGACCAAACCAATACAGAAAGGGGTAGAAAACTGATTAGGTAGAATCCATTGGGAAGTGATTTGGATTAGAATGGAATAGAACAGCGTGATAGAACATCATGGAACAAACAAATATCAATGGAATAGAATGGCATTGATTCGAAGAGAGTAGAATGATAGAATCGAATGTTCTAGGGTGGAATATAACAGAATGATAGAATCAAATGTTCTAGGGTGGAATAGAACAGAATGATAGAATCTAATGTTCTAGGGTGGAATAGAACAGAATGATAGAATAGAATGTTCTAGGGTGGAATAGAACAGAATGATATAATCTAATGTTCTAGGGTGGAATAGAACAGAATGATAGAATCTAATGTTCTAGGGTGGAATAGAACAGAATGATAGAATAGAATGTTCTAGGGTGGAATAGAACAGAATGATAGAATCTAATGTTCTAGGGTGGAATAGAACAGAATGATAGAATCTAATGTTCTAGGGTGGAATAGAACAGAATGATAGAATAGAATGTTCTAGGGTGGAATAGAACAGAATGATATAATCTAATGTTCTAGGGTGGAATAGAACAGAATGATAGAATCTAATGTTCTAGGGTGGAATAGAACAGAATGATAGAATCTAATGTTCTAGGGTGGAATAGAACATAATAATTTAATGGAATATTGTCCTCCTGTCCCAAATGAACCAGCTGAAGTAACATGACATTCTCTAGTCTATCTAACCTAATCCATCTGACCTGGCATACTGCTGACCAAATAGAAGTGTGTGTGTGTGTGCGTGTGTGTGAGAGAGAGTGCGTCAGTTTGACAGTGCTTTCACTTCCCCTGCGTTCCCCTACCCAGTTGAGCAACAGTTTGACACGCGTAAGGAAACCACATCCCCTCAGCCCTGCCTCTACTTTGACGTCATCCTGCTATCTCCTGCTAGGCTCTGAGGCAGGTGGACGATCAACTGTCACTAACTGTCAAAATATCTCTCTAGAATGAAGAGGATCAAAATGTTATGGTAACCAGGATGGATTACTGTGGTTACGGTCTCTGGGGTGACTGGAACCTGAAGAGAAGCCTGTAGTCAGTGTGTAATGTTATGGTAACCAGGATGGATTACTGTGGTTACGGTCTCTGGGGTGACTGGAACCTGAAGAGAAGCCTGTAGTCAGCGTGTAATGTTATGGTAACCAGGATGGATTACTGTGGTTACGGTCTCTGGGGTGACTGGAACCTGAAGAGAAGCCTGTAGTCAGTATGTAATGTTATGGTAACCAGGATGGATTACTGTGGTTACGGTCTCTGGGGTGACTGGAACCTGAAGAGAAGCCTGTAGTCAGCGTGTAATGTTATGGTAACCAGGATGGATTACTGTGGTTACGGTCTCTGGGGTGACTGGAACCTGAAGAGAAGCCTGTAGTCAGCGTGTAATGTTATGGTAACCAGGATGGATTACTGTGGTTATGGTCTCTGGGGTGACTGGAACCTGAAGAGAAGCCTGTAGTCAGCGTGTAATGTTATGGTAACCAGGATGGATTACTGTGGTTACGGTCTCTGGGGTGACTGGAACCTGAAGAGAAGCCTGTAGTCAGCGTGTAATGTTATGGTAACCAGGATGGATTACTGTGGTTACGGTCTCTGGGGTGACTGGAACCTGAAGAGAAGCCTGTAGTCAGCGTGTAATGTTATGGTAACCAGGATGGATTACTGTGGTTACGGTCTCTGGGGTGACTGGAACCTGAAGAGAAGCCTGTAGTCAGCGTGTAATGTTATGGTAACCAGGATGGATTACTGTGGTTACGGTCTCTGGGGTGACTGGAACCTGAAGAGAAGCCTGTAGTCAGCGTGTAATGTTATGGTAACCAGGATGGATTACTGTGGTTACGGTCTCTGGGGTGACTGGAACCTGAAGAGAAGCCTGTAGTCAGTGTGTAATGTTATGGTAACCAGGATGGATTACTGTGGTTACGGTCTCTGGGGTGACTGGAACCTGAAGAGAAGCCTGTAGTCAGCGTGTAATGTTATGGTAACCAGGATGGATTACTGTGGTTACGGTCTCTGGGGTGACTGGAACCTGAAGAGAAGCCTGTAGTCAGCGTGTAATGTTATGGTAACCAGGATGGATTACTGTGGTTACGGTCTCTGGGGTGACTGGAACCTGAAGAGAAGCCTGTAGTCAGCGTGTAATGTTATGGTAACCAGGATGGATTACTGTGGTTACGGTCTCTGGGGTGACTGGAACCTGAAGAGAAGCCTGTAGTCAGCGTGTAATGTTATGGTAACCAGGATGGATTACTGTGGTTACGGTCTCTGGGGTGACTGGAACCTGAAGAGAAGCCTGTAGTCAGCGTGTAATGTTATGGTAACCAGGATGGATTACTGTGGTTACGGTCTCTGGGGTGACTGGAACCTGAAGAGAAGCCTGTAGTCAGCGTGTAATGTTATGGTAACCAGGATGGATTACTGTGGTTACGGTCTCTGGGGTGACTGGAACCTGAAGAGAAGCCTGTAGTCAGTGTGTAATGTTATGGTAACAAGGATGGATTACTGTGGTTACGGTCTCTGGGGTGACTGGAACCTGAAGAGAAGCCTGTAGTCAGCGTGTAATGTTATGGTAACCAGGATGGATTACTGTGGTTACGGTCTCTGGGGTGACTGGAACCTGAAGAGAAGCCTGTAGTCAGTGTGTAATGTTATGGTAACGAGGATGGATTACTGTGGTTACGGTCTCTGGGGTGACTGGAACCTGAAGAGAAGCCTGTAGTCAGCGTGTAATGTTATGGTAACCAGGATGGATTACTATGGTTACGGTCTCTGGGGTGACTGGAACCTGAAGAGAAGCCTGTAGTCAGCGTGTAATGTTATGGTAACCAGGATGGATTACTGTGGTTACGGTCTCTGGGGTGACTGGAACCTGAAGAGAAGCCTGTAGTCAGCGTGTAATGTTATGGTAACCAGGATGGATTACTGTGGTTACGGTCTCTGGGGTGACTGGAACCTGAAGAGAAGCCTGTAGTCAGTGTGTAATGTTATGGTAACCAGGATGGATTACTGTGGTTACGGTCTCTGGGGTGACTGGAACCTGAAGAGAAGCCTGTAGTCAGCGTGTAATGTTATGGTAACCAGGATGGATTACTGTGGTTACGGTCTCTGGGGTGACTGGAACCTGAAGAGAAGCCTGTAGTCAGCGTGTAATGTTATGGTAACCAGGATGGATTACTGTGGTTACGGTCTCTGGGGTGACTGGAACCTGAAGAGAAGCCTGTAGTCAGCGTGTAATGTTATGGTAACCAGGATGGATTACTGTGGTTACGGTCTCTGGGGTGACTGGAACCTGAAGAGAAGCCTGTAGTCAGCGTGTAATGTTATGGTAACCAGGATGGATTACTGTGGTTACGGTCTCTGGGGTGACTGGAACCTGAAGAGAAGCCTGTAGTCAGCGTGTAATGTTATGGTAACCAGGATGGATTACTGTGGTTATGGTCTCTGGGGTGACTGGAACCTGAAGAGAAGCCTGTAGTCAGCGTGTAATGTTATGGTAACCAGGATGGATTACTGTGGTTACGGTCTCTGGGGTGACTGGAACCTGAAGAGAAGCCTGTAGTCAGCGTGTAATGTTATGGTAACCAGGATGGATTACTGTGGTTACGGTCTCTGGGGTGACTGGAACCTGAAGAGAAGCCTGTAGTCAGCGTGTAATGTTATGGTAACCAGGATGGATTACTGTGGTTACGGTCTCTGGGGTGACTGGAACCTGAAGAGAAGCCTGTAGTCAGCGTGTAATGTTATGGTAACCAGGATGGATTACTGTGGTTACGGTCTCTGGGGTGACTGGAACCTGAAGAGAAGCCTGTAGTCAGCGTGTAATGTTATGGTAACCAGGATGGATTACTGTGGTTACGGTCTCTGGGGTGACTGGAACCTGAAGAGAAGCCTGTAGTCAGCGTGTAATGCTACCATTACAGTATCTGTAGTTAGAGCTCCGTCCATATAGGGGTTTTGGGTCCGATAGAGATTCTCATTTTTGGGGGCGACAAAACTTACTGATAATGATATAATCTGCAGATATACTGTTTCCAGGGGGAAATTTTAAAAAGTGTTATTTTTTTCCCCACACAGCGTTCTCATAAATTGCCATCCAAAAGAGCAAATTGTCCAAGAAATGCTTCAAATGTTGATTTCTTACATTGTGACAATAATGACGTCATGAGAATGGCTGCAAGTGTCCAGATCAGCTTGAGATTCCCTTTTTTCATCCTATTTATTCAATATCGGGTATTCGTGAAATTAACAGATCGGTAGGCTATATTGTAAAAAGCTGATATCAGGCGATAGTATTGGTGAAACAATATATCGGTCTACCCTATCTGTAGTGTTGACTGCTGCTACCACAGGGATAATATATGATCTGTAGTGTTGACTGCTACTACCACAGGGCTAATATATTATATGTAGTGTTGACTGCTACTACCACAGGGCTAATATATTATATGTAGTGTTGACTGCTGCTACCACAGGGCTAATATATTCTCTGTAGTGTTGACTGCTGCTACCACAGGGCTAATATATTCTCTGTAGTGTTGGGGAACGGGCGGGCTAGTCCATAGCATCAATGCCTTCCTCTTGCAGGAACTGCTGACACACTCCAGCCACATGAGGTCTAGCATTGTCTTGCATTAGGAGGAACCCAGGGCCAACCGCACCAGCATATGGTCTCACAAGGGGTCTGAGGATCTCATCTCGGGAGCTATTGGCAGTCAGGCTACCTCTGGCGACAAAGAAATGCCACCCCACACCATGACTGACCCACCGCCAAACCGGTCATGCTGGAGGATGTTGCAGGCAGCAGAACGTTCTCCACGGCGTCTCCAGACTCTGTCACGTGCTCAGTGTGAACCTGCTTTCATCTGTGAAGAGCACAGGGCGCCAGTGGCGAATTTGCCAATCTTGGTGTTCTCTGGCAAATGCCAAACGTCCTGCACGGTGTTGGGCTGTAAGCACAACCCCCACCTGTGGACGTCGGGCCCTCATACCACCCTCATGGAGTCTGTTTCTGACCGTTTGAGCAGACACATGCACATTTGTGGCCTGCTGGAGGTCATTTTGCAGGGCTCTGGCAGTGCTCCTCCTGCTCCTCCTTGCACAAAGGCGGAGGTAGCAGTCCTGCTGCTGGGTTGTTGCCCTCCTACGGCCTCCTCCACGTCTCCTGATGTACTGTCCTGACTCCTGGTAGCGCCTCCATGCTCTGGACACTACGCTGACAGACACAGCAAACCTTCTTGCCACAGCTCGCATTGATGTGCCATCCTGGATGAGCTGCACTACCTGAGCCACTTGTGTGGGTTGTAGACATCAGCCAGGAAGCATAGGAACTGAGAAGTGGTCTGTGATCACCACCTGCAGAACCACTTCTTTATTGGGGGTGTCTTGCTAATTGCCTATAATTTCCACCTGTTGTCTATTCCATTTGCACAACAGCATGTGAAATTTATTGTCAATCAGTGTTGCTTCCTAAGTGGACAGTTTGATTTCACAGAAGTGTGATTGACTTGGAGTTACATTGTGTAGTTTAAGTGTTCCCTTTATTTTTTTGAGCAGTGTATATTCTCTGTAGTGTTGACTGCTACTACCACAGGGCTAATATATTATCTGTAGTGTTGACTGCTACTACCACAGGGCTAATATATTATCTGTAGTGTTGACTGCTACTACCACAGGGCTAATGTATTATATGTAGTGTTGACTGCTTCTACCACAGGGCTAATATATTATCTGTAGTGTTGACTGCTGCTACCACAGGGCTAATATATTATCTGTAGTGTTGACTGCTGCTACCACAGGGCTAATATATTATCTGTAGTGTTGACTGCTGCTACCACAGGGCTAATATATTATCTGTAGTGTTGACTGCTACTACCACAGGGCTAATATATTATCTGTAGTGTTGACTGCTTTTACCACAGGGCTAATATATTATCTGTAGTGTTGACTGCTTCTACCACAGGGCTAATATATTATCTGTAGTGTTGACTGCTTCTACCACAGGGCTAATATATTATCTGTAGTGTTGACTGCTGCTACCACAGGGCTAATATATTATCTGTAGTGTTGACTGCTACTACCACAGGGCTAATATATTATCTGTAGTGTTGACTGCTACTACCACAGGGCTAATATATTATATGTAGTGTTGACTGCTTCTACCACAGGGCTAATATATTATCTGTAGTGTTGACTGCTGCTACCACAGGGCTAATATATTATCTGTAGTGTTGACTGCTGCTACCACAGGGATAATATATTATCTGTAGTGTTGACTGCTGCTACCACAGGGCTAATATATTATCTGTAGTGTTGACTGCTACTACCACAGGGCTAATATATTATCTGTAGTGTTGACTGCTTCTACCACAGGGCTAATATATTATCTGTAGTGTTGACTGCTTCTACCACAGGGCTAATATATTATCTGTAGTGTTGACTGCTGCTACCACAGGGCTAATATATTATCTGTAGTGTTGACTGCTACTACCACAGGGCTAATATATTATCTGTAGTGTTGACTGCTTCTACCACAGGGCTAATATATTATCTGTAGTGTTGACTGCTTCTACCACAGGGCTAATATATTATCTGTAGTGTTGACTGCTACTACCACAGGGCTAATATATTATCTGTAGTGTTGACTGCTTCTACCACAGGGCTAATATATTATCTGTAGTGTTGACTGCTTCTACCACAGGGCTAATATATTATCTGTAGTGTTGACTGCTGCTACCACAGGGCTAATATATTATCTGTAGTGTTGACTGCTACTACCACAGGGCTAATATATTCTCTGTAGTGTTGACTGCTACTACCACAGGGCTAATATATCTGTAGAATTTAGAGGAACCTGACTGGCCTAGGCTGACAGACTGTGGGAGGTGTATAGTAATAGTTGACGTCATTGTCCCACAATGGGAAATTGGTCTCAGCAATTTAAAAATACATGACAACAGGAATCATAACAGCAAATACATATCAAAAGGTGTATGTGTGTGTGGTCCAATCAGATGGGGAGTGTGCTGGCTCTCTTGTGATGGGCTGGTGTTGCACGGAGCCCAAGGTCTAATCACAGCTCAACATTCCTTTATGGATCAATCCCTCCGTTCCTCCCTCTCCTTCTCTATTCCTCCACCCCCCCTTATTTCCTTCCCTTCCTTTGTATATCTCCATTCCTCTTTCCCTAACCCCCCTCACACGTTCTCTTTGTTTTACAGCTCCTTCCCTCCCTCTTAGACTTAGATTATCTGGAAGAATGGAAACTCAGATATGAGGGGGAAAGGGTCATTTCAGGACTCAGCTGAAACACACTCTGGAGAGACTCTGCATCTACTGGCCATTAAACTGGACAGTTCCTCTACTAATGGCTTCTGGGATTGCTGCTGCACACACACACACACACACACACACACTCAGAGTATGCTGGTCCGGACATGAGGGGACATGACAGTGAGCAGCAGCCTGCCCAGCACTGATCCTCAGCACTGATAGAGAGCGAGAGAAAGAGAGATGGGGGAGAGAGAGTGAGAGAGAGAAATGGGGGAGCGAGAGAGAGAGAGAAATGGGGGAGCGAGAGAGAGAGAGAAATGGGGGAGCGAGAGAGAGAGATGGGGGAGCGAGAGAGAGAGAGATGCGAGAGAGAGAGAGATGCGAGAGAGAGAGATGGGGGAGAGAGAGATGCGAGAGAGAGAGATGGGGGAGCGAGAGAGAGAGAGATGGGGGAGCGAGAGAGAGAGAGATGGGGGAGCGAGAGAGAGAGAGATGGGGAGCGAGAGAGAGAGAGATGGGGGAGCGAGAGAGAGAGAGATGGGGGAGCGAGAGAGAGAGAGAGATGGGGGAGCGAGAGAGAGAGAGAGATGGGGGAGCGAGAGAGAGAGAGAGATGGGGGAGCGAGAGAGAGAGAGAGATGGGGGAGCGAGAGAGAGAGAGAGATGGGGGAGCGAGAGAGAGAGAGATGGGGGAGCGAGAGAGAGATGGGGGAGCGAGAGAGAGATGGGGGAGAGAGAGATATGGGGGAGAAGACAGCACTCTTGAACTCCATACACTTGTCCCTCGTCCTACCAACAGAGAGCGGGAGGGTGAAGGAGAGGAAACTAACCAAAACCCCTTTGTGTGCAGTAATCCAGGGAGCACGTGTCCCGAGTGCCAAACATGTCAGGCTTCCTGCTTTCACAAACTCTCTAACACACACACACATTAAGCCTCTTGCTGCAGACATGCTGGCTGCAAAACAAGACTTGATCTTGATGCTTTAAGTAAACATTCCCCACCCCGTCCCCTAGTCTAGGCATTGCATAATCCTAATCCACAGCTTTAGACCCGTCTCCCTCTCCCCACTGAAAGCTTTAGAGTTTTAGAGTTCTGTTACAAGCCTGTGTTCTGGCCACTCCCTCATTGACCTGGGTTCTGTTGAAGAGGGTGCAATCAACGCAGGGCAACATTGAGTTAGAAGTGGAGTGTGTGGAACAGATATCAAATCATTTTATTTGTCACATGCGCCGAATACAACAGGTGTAGACCTTACAGTGAAATGCTTCCTTACAAGCCCTTAACCAACGATGCAGTTAAGAATACCAACCCCCCCAAAAAAAAAACATTAAAAAAAAATAGATTCTAAAAAAATACTTTTATTTCGTATTATTTTATATTGTAACAAATAATTAAAGAGCAGCAGTAAAAATAACAGTAGCGAGGCTATATACAGGGGGTACCGGTACAGAGTCAATGTGCGGGGTAATGGAGGTAATATATACATGTGGGTAGAGCCACCCTTTGCCTTGATGAGAGCTTTGCACACTCTTGGCAAAGCTAGTTTGTGTGTGTCAGTGTGTGTGTGTGTGTCAGTGTGTGTGTGTGTGTCAGTGTGTGTGTGTGTCAGTGTGTGTGTGTGTGTGTCAGTGTGTGTGTGTGTGTCAGTGTGTGTGTGTCAGTGTGTGTGTGTCAGTGTGTGTGTGTGTGTCTGTGTGTGTGTGTGTCAGTGTGTGTGTGTGTCAGTGTGTGTGTGTGTCAGTGTGTGTGTGTGTCAGTGTGTGTGTGTGTCAGTGTGTGTGTGTCAGTGTGTGTGTGTGTCAGTGTGTGTGTGTGTGTCAGTGTGTGTGTGTGTGTGTCAGTGTGTGTGTGTGTGTGTCAGTGTGTGTGTGTGTGTCAGTGTGTGTGTGTGTCAGTGTGTGTGTGTCAGTGTGTGTGTGTGTGTCAGTGTGTGTGTGTGTGTCAGTGTGTGTGTGTGTGTGTCAGTGTGTGTGTGTGTCAGTGTGTGTGTGTGTGTGTCAGTGTGTGTGTGTGTCAGTGTGTGTGTCAGTGTGTGTGTGTGTCAGTGTGTGTGTGTGTGTCAGTGTGTGTGTGTGTCAGTGTGTGTGTGTGTCAGTGTGTGTGTGTGTCAGTGTGTGTGTGTGTCTGTGTGTGTGTGTGTCTGTGTGTGTGTGTGTGTGTGTCAGTGTGTCAGTGTGTGTGTGTCAGTGTGTGTGTGTCAGTGTGTGTGTGTCAGTGTGTGTGTGTGTCAGTGTGTGTGTGTGTCAGTGTGTGTGTGTGTCAGTGTGTGTGTGTGTCAGTGTGTGTGTGTGTCAGTGTGTGTGTGTCAGTGTGTGTGTGTCAGTGTGTGTGTGTCAGTGTGTGTGTGTGTCTGTGTGTGTGTGTGTCAGTGTGTGTGTGTCAGTGTGTGTGTCAGTGTGTGTGTCAGTGTGTGTGTGTCAGTGTGTGTGTGTGTCAGTGTGTGTGTGTGTGTGTCAGTGTGTGTGTGTGTGTGTGTGTCTGTGTGTGTCTGTGTGTGTCAGTGTCAGTGTGTGTGTGTCAGTGTGTGTGTGTCAGTGTGTGTGTGTCAGTGTGTGTCAGTGTCAGTGTGTGTGTGTCAGTGTGTGTGTGTCAGTGTGTGTGTGTCAGTGTGTGTGTGTCAGTGTGTGTGTGTCAGTGTGTGTGTGTCAGTGTGTGTGTGTCAGTGTGTGTGTGTCAGTGTGTGTGTGTCAGTGTGTGTGTGTCCATCTCAGAAGCAATTAGTGGTGGAACTATTATCCAGTCTGTTTTCAAAGAAAATCTCATTTAATGCGCCGAATACAACAGGTAGACTACCGTGAAATGCTTATACAACAGGTAGACTACCGTGAAATGCTTATACAACAGGTGTAGACTACCGTGAAATGCTTATACAACAGGTGTAGACTACCGTGAAATGCTTATACAACAGGTAGACTACCGTGAAATGCTTATACAACAGGTAGACTACCGTGAAATGCTTATACAACAGGTGTAGACTACCGTGAAATGCTTATACAACAGGTGTAGACTACCGTGAAATGCTTATACAACAGGTGTAGACTACCGTGAAATGCTTATACAACAGGTGTAGACTACCGTGAAATGCTTATACAACAGGTAGACTACCGTGAAATGCTTATACAACAGGTGTAGACTACCGTGAAATGCTTATACAACAGGTAGACTACCGTGAAATGCTTATACAACAGGTAGACTACCGTGAAATGCTTATACAACAGGTGTAGACTACCGTGAAATGCTTATACAACAGGTGTAGACTACCGTGAAATGCTTATACAACAGGTGTAGACTACCGTGAAATGCTTATACAACAGGTGTAGACTACCGTGAAATGCTTATACAACAGGTGTAGACTACCGTGAAATGCTTATACAACAGGTGTAGACTACCGTGAAATGCTTATACAACAGGTGTAGACTACCGTGACATGCTTATACAACAGGTGTAGACTACCGTGAAATGCTTATACAACAGGTGTAGACTACCGTGAAATGCTTATACAACAGGTGTAGACTACCGTGACATGCTTATACAACAGGTGTAGACTACCGTGAAATGCTTATACAACAGGTGTAGACTACCGTGAAATGCTTATACAACAGGTGTAGACTACCGTGACATGCTTATACAACAGGTGTAGACTACCGTGACATGCTTATACAACAGGTGTAGACTACCGTGAAATGCTTATACAACAGGTGTAGACTACCGTGAAATGCTTATACAACAGGTGTAGACTACCGTGAAATGCTTATACAACAGGTGTAGACTACCGTGAAATGCTTATACAACAGGTGTAGACTACCGTGAAATGCTTATACAACAGGTGTAGACTACCGTGAAATGCTTATACAACAGGTGTAGACTACCGTGAAATGCTTATACAACAGGTGTAGACTACCGTGAAATGCTTATACAACAGGTGTAGACTACTGTGAAATGCTTATACAACAGGTGTAGACTACCGTGAAATGCTTATACAACAGGTGTAGACTACCGTGAAATGCTTATACAACAGGTGTAGACTACCGTGACATGCTTATACAACAGGTGTAGACTACCGTGAAATGCTTATACAACAGGTGTAGACTACCGTGAAATGCTTATACAACAGGTGTAGACTACCGTGAAATGCTTATACAACAGGTGTAGACTACCGTGACATGCTTATACAACAGGTGTAGACTACCGTGACATGCTTATACAACAGGTGTAGACTACCGTGAAATGCTTATACAACAGGTGTAGACTACCGTGAAATGCTTATACAACAGGTGTAGACTACCGTGAAATGCTTATACAACAGGTGTAGACTACCGTGACATGCTTATACAACAGGTGTAGACTACCGTGAAATGCTTATACAACAGGTGTAGACTACCGTGAAATGCTTCCTTACGAGCAACAGGTGTAGACTACCGTGAAATGCTTATACAACAGGTGTAGACTACCGTGACATGCTTCCTTACGAGCAACAGGTGTAGACTACCGTGAAATGCTTATACAACAGGTGTAGACTACCGTGAAATGCTTATACAACAGGTGTAGACTACCGTGAAATGCTTATACAACAGGTGTAGACTACCGTGACATGCTTATACAACAGGTGTAGACTACCGTGACATGCTTCCTTACGAGCAACAGGTGTAGACTACCGTGACATGCTTATACAACAGGTGTAGACTACCGTGACATGCTTATACAACAGGTGTAGACTACCGTGACATGCTTCCTTACGAGCAACAGGTGTAGACTACCGTGAAATGCTTATACAACAGGTGTAGACTACCGTGAAATGCTTATACAACAGGTGTAGACTACCGTGACATGCTTATACAACAGGTGTAGACTACCGTGACATGCTTCCTTACGAGCAACAGGTGTAGACTACCGTGACATGCTTATACAACAGGTGTAGACTACCGTGACATGCTTATACAACAGGTGTAGACTACCGTGACATGCTTCCTTACGAGCAACAGGTGTAGACTACCGTGAAATGCTTACTTACGAGCAACAGGTGTAGACTACCGTGAAATGCTTATACAACAGGTGTAGACTACCGTGAAATGCTTACTTACCAGCAACAGGTGTAGACTACCGTGAAATGCTTATACAACAGGTGTAGACTACCGTGAAATGCTTATACAACAGGTGTAGACTACCGTGAAATGCTTACTTACGAGCAACAGGTGTAGACTACCGTGAAATGCTTACTTACGAGCAATTTTCCCACCAATGCGGAGTTAAAAAGTTGCTCGTAAGTAAGCATGTAAAAATAGTACATTTGGTCAGGAGCCTGTCAAAATGGCTGCTATTCCCTCCAGCGCCATTATACTGTTTTAAATCAAATCATCCCACTTTAAAGATGAACGGTAAAATAAAGTCTCTAATATTTTATATTACCATACACAATATAAATGTGACATATTTATTTGGTAAAGTAAACAGACCACAAACAGCCCCAAGCGTCAAACACAACAGAAATTGAGCCTCTCTAAATGTTAACCCCCTCCTTTTAATAGTGAAATGAATCTCTGTGTAACACTTTGGGGAAAGACCCAAGTATGAAAGCCAACAGAAAGTGGTTAACTGAGTGTCCATTCTGTGTAAGCTTTGGGAAGTGAGCGTGAGCGTTAGCAGAAGTGGGAGGGAGTACGGCCTGCTGCCGTTCGTTCCCCCCCCCGGGTCTCAGATGACAGCCTCCCTGGGATGAGGGAGCACCCCTAAACAGACAGACTACCAGAAACCCCTTTAGAAACCACTGTAGATACTTCACAAGGAATCAGCTGTGGGTTTAGCAGGCATCAAAGTGCAGTTCACACTGAACTGGTTTCAATGGCTATGTTGAATATTAGTAAGTAGGATGTCTGATTTCCTGACTTCTTGGTATAGGTGTTCTTCGCAAAGAGAGATTTTACAGCAGTAAAATCTTCCAGAGACAAACAGTGACAAAGTGGCTTCAGTGAGTGAGCTGGTTGGAGCGTGTTAGTTTGTATGAACCATCAGAGTAGTGGGTTTGATTCCCAAACTGGCCACTTGTAGTGAATATCTGACAGATTCTTGTAGTGAATATCTGACGTTAGATTCTTGTAGTGAATATCTGACGTTAGATTCTTGTAGTGAATATCTGACGTTAGATTCTTGTAGTGAATATCTGACGTTAGATTCTTGTAGTGAATATCTGACGTTAGATTCTTGTAGTGAATATCTGACGTTAGATTCTTGTAGTGAATATCTGACGTTAGATTCTTGTAGTGAATATCTGACGTTAGATTCTTGTAGTGAATATCTGACGTTAGATTCTTGTAGTGAATATCTGACGTTAGATTCTTGTAGTGAATATCTGACAGATTCTTGTAGTGAATATCTGACGTTAGAACAACAGCTAGGATGACTCAACATGACTAGTAAACACAGCAGGACAGAAAATATTTGAAAGACTACTGCTACTTGTAGTGTCTGAGGGTCAAACACTTGGGTTGGTTCCCAAGACACATATTAGCCTAGTCCCAGACTAAAAATATTCTCCATTGAAAGTGATTCTTAGTCCAAAACCATTGGCTTAATCTGTGTTTTAATCTGTGCCCGGGAAACCAGCGCCTAAGTAACTTAACAGTGAACAAGGCAGCTGAAATGTCATCATACACATAGGAAAGCCACTGATGATGTAGGACAAAGCTCTGACAGACTGATGTATTGGGGGGGAACTATTCCTTTAACAGTGTGTGTGTGGTCTGTCTGTAGGCTATCCTCTAGGTTTTATCATGATAAAGAGAGGGGGGATGAGGGACTGCAGCTGGAGGAGGCTCAGCGCCGGTGCCTAGGCTGAATGAGTGATGGTAGTTTACAGAGTAAACGACGATCAGCTCCAGTTTGGAGAGTCCCCTGCACAGTCCTCAGTACAGTCATAGATGGTGAACAAGAGAACAACACACTGCTTTACAAGCTAATATTAACACCACCAAGAGAGAGAGGGGGAGGGGGGGAGAGCGGAAGAGAGGGGGGAGAGATGGGGAGAGCGGGAGAGAGAGAGAGATGGGGAGAGCGGGAGAGAGAGAGAGATGGGGAGAGCGGGAGAGAGATGGGGAGAGCGGGAGAGAGATGGGGAGAGCGAGAGAGGGGCGGGAGAGCGAGAGAGGGCGGGAGAGCGAGAGAGAGGGCGGGAGAGCGAGAGAGAGGGCGGGAGAGCGAGACAGAGCGGGAGAGCGAGAGAGAGGGCGGGAGGGCGGGAGAGCGAGAGAGGGGCGGGAGAGCGAGAGAGGGGCGGGAGAGCAAGAGAGGGGGAGAGCTGGAGAGAGGGGGAGAGCTGGAGAGAGGGGGAGAGCTGGAGAGAGGGGGAGAGCTGGAGAGGGGGGAGAGCTGGAGAGAGGGGGGAGAGCTGGAGAGAGGGGGAGAGAGCTGGAGAGGGGGAGAGAGCTGGAGAGGGGGAGAGAGCTGGAGAGGGGGGAGAGCTGGAGAGGGGGAGAGCGAGAGGGGGGCGGGAGAGGGGGCGGGAGAGGGGGCGGGAGAGAGGGGGAGAGCGAGAGGGGGCGGGGGGAGAGCGAGAGGGGGCCGGGGGAGAGCGAGAGAGAGTGTCAAACACTCAACTACTCTGTGCCCATACCAGCTGCAAACCCCTTTGTTGGTTGTATATGTTGGGCCTTTCTCTCTGCGTGTGTGTTTCTCTACGTGTGTGTCCTCACCAGCTGGAACTCCCTGCGCCTGTCGTAGGCGTCCTGGATGCCCGTGTCGGCCCACAGAGCCCGGATGGAGGGCAGGTACTGCAAGAAGACCCTGGTCTCCACCATGCCGTGGGCCATCCTGGCCGACCGCGTGTCAAACGCCATCATGGTCTCTCCATGCCCCTGGTTGGACGCCTCTCCCCACGGGATGTGGAGCTTCTCTCTGGCATCCACCAACACACGCACACCTGGGAGGGAGAGAGAGGGAGAGTTGAGTGAGTGTGTTAGCCAACTGAGCTAATGACTAGGCATGAAGTTGAAGGTCATGCTTCCACCAACATCCTTGGAGAGAGAGAGCGAGGGAGAGCGGGAGAGAAACCGACAGAGAAAAGGGGGAGAGAGACCGACAGAGAGAGGGGGGGAGAGAGACCGACAGAGAGAGGGGGGGGAGAGAGACCGACAGAGAGAGGGGGAGAGAGACCGACAGAGAGAGGGGGGAGAGAGACCGACAGAGAGAGGGGGGGGAGAGAGACCAACAGAGAGAGGGGGGGGAGAGAGACCGACAGAGAGAGGGGGGGGAGAGAGACCGACAGAGAGAGGGGGGGGAGAGAGACCGACAGAAGAGGGGGGGGAGAGAGACCGACAGAGAAGAGGGGGGAGAGAGACCGACAGAGAGGGGGGGAGAGAGACCGACAGAGAGGGAGAGATAGGGAGGCAAAGAGAGAGGTGAGAGAACGAGAGGGGGGGGAGAGGTGAAAAAACGAGAGGGGGGAGAGAGAGACATGCTGGCTGTTCCCATAGACTTCCAGTCATTGAGCCAACAACTATCCATTTAAAAGCAAGCCACCGCTGCTAAATAAATATAGAGGAAACACTGCACGTCACGTGGAGAGTAGTGAGTGAGGTGGTGTTATGGATGGTGTGACATCGGTTTGTCTGGTCAGATCAGGTCTAGAGAAACTCTAGATGACCACATAGGCTCTGTCCCAAATGGTACCCTATTCCCTATATAGTGCACTACTTTTGACCAGGGCCAACTGAGCTAATGTAATGCCTATTTGGGACGCAGAGCACCACTGTCTGACCACACGGTCACACACACCCACCCAACACTCTCACTATGAATGAATCACATTCCATTCAAACTCCTATCCTCCCTAACCCTAACATATCCTTTGTCCTTGTGGGGACCAAACGTTTTGTTCCATTCAAACTCCTATCCTCCCTAACATATCCTTTGTCCTTGTGGGGACCAAACATTTTGTTCCATTCAAACTCCTATCCTCCCTAACATATCCTTTGTCCTTGTGGGGACCAAACGTTTTGTTCCATTCAAACTCCTATCCTCCCTAACATATCCTTTGTCCTTGTGGGGACCAAACGTTTTGTTCCATTCAAACTCCTATCCTCCCTAACATATCCTTTGTCCTTGTGGGGACCAAACGTTTTGTTCCATTCAAACTCCTATCCTCCCTAACATATCCTTTGTCCTTGTGGGGACCAAACGTTTTGTTCCATTCAAACTCCTATCCTCCCTAACATATCCTTTGTCCTTGTGGGGACCAAACGTTTTGTTCCATTCAAACTCCTATCCTCCCTAACATGTCCATGTGGGGACCTGGGAAATAAAATGTCCAAACCAGAGAGAACGTTCCTTGTTTTCCTATCATTGTGGGGACTTTGGGGGATTTCCGGTACCAATGAGGACAGTAATACTAACACACACACACACACACCACAGTAGTCCTCCAGACAGAGCTAAGATGTGTTTATATAAAACACACAGAGAGCATGGTTGCGTCCCAAACGCCAGCCTATCCCCTATATACTGCACTACTTTTGACCAGAGACTGATGGTAGTTCACTACATAGGATATAGGGTGCTGTTTGGGAATCACCCCAGGGGTGTAATGGGTTCCACTGTTTCCATGGTGCCGTTGGTCCCTCCTGACACACACTGCCCACCCTGAATAGCAGGTTAGATCACCCCTACACTGGTGACGTTATGGTTTAACCCACTACCATACTGCTGTTGACAAGGGTCGGTCCACGTGACGTCTGCAGGCGTGTGTCAGTGACACTACCTGGTGGTGTGGTGACAGGAGTGCGTGCGTGACACCAACTGGTTGTGACGGAGGTGGTGTGTGTGAGTGAGTGTGTGTGGTTCCTGTGGTGAGAGGTAGGGCCCCTCCACCACCCCTTCCTCCTTCCTCTGTCAAACACACACATCCTGAGAGACGGCTCTGATAGCTAAGGATAGACTGAGCCCAGTTGACCTGGCCTTGGCCTCAACCCATCTCTCTGGGGAGATACTAGGAACCAGACAGACCAGTTCATGTCCTGCTGGGACTTAGTCCACCAAAGTCAGTCTTGTTGAACTCAAAAGTGAAGACAGGGCTGAAACAGATTCAAGTCACCTAGACCTGACAGAAACTGGAGTCAAGGCAGGGCTAGGCAGGAGGCCCATAGATACTGTATAGAGTTTGGCAATGGCATAGAATTCAAAGTTAATTTCTATGGAGTTTGGCAAACTTGGTTTGAGGTTTAGAATTTTAAAACAGCCACCGTGTTGCCACCAAAGGTTCTAAGACAGAATGTTATTGTCTTCATGGAACGTTTGGTGCCAACCGGGATGGCTCTGTAAAGTCTCCAAATGCCAAGCGCACACACACACACAGAGAGACAGAGAGACACAGAGAGAGACAGAGAGAGAGAGAGAGAGAGAGCAGAACAGAGTAACAGCCTATAGATCTCTCTCTGTGTGTGTGTGTGTGTGTGTGTGTGTGTGTGTGTGTGTGTGTGTGTGTGTGTGTGTTATATATATATATATATATATATATATATATATATGACGCTACAGTAAGACTGTCCCAAATGGCACCCTATACCCTACATATTGCACTACTTTTGACCAGAGCTCAATGACCAGAGCCTGTTTTGACCAAAAGTAGTGCACTATAAAAAAGGAGAATAGGGTGTCATTTGGGATGCACAACAAGCACAGTACAGGGACACTACTACTACAGCCATAGAGGTTTTTATATTGTGCTAACTGACGGTAGTGATAAAAACGGAGAAGGGCTACAGACCACTGATAAGGAGTCGTATTATTAGGCTGGCTGCCAGCTACAGACCAGTATTTCCATACCATGACATAAAATACCAACATATAGGTCTTTACAGAAGCAGCATATTTGCATCAGAATGAGGAAATGCTTTTTGCTGGTTCATTCATTTGTAAAGTTGTTGGCTATAAAATCACACAGAGAAAGAGTGTGTGATTCTGAATATCATCACTGTACACACACAGGTAATATGCTTATCTGATTATTGCCACAACATACAAGATGACAAACCCCCCCAGACATTCACTACCAGGTAGAATGTATAGTACTGCATGAGGACACTATGGAGATTTACACACTCTCTCACTCACTAAACAGGGCTGTTACCCAGGGGCTTTCACACACTGTTGAAATAATGACCATAGGATAAGATCAATAGATCAATGGCAAAAACATCCATCACACGCATTAGCCCCGATGCTAATGATCAATAGCCTACGTCCACAGAAACATATTAGACCCCATGCTAATGATCAATAGCCTACGTCCACAGAAACACATTAGACCCCATGCTAATGATCAATAGCCTACGTCCACAGAAACACATTAGACCCCATGCTAATGAGCCATCAAACATACATGCATTAAAAACACAGCTAAGGGTTTTGTAGGCCAGAACAGAGAGCCTCTCTGGGAGGAAGACCACTGGGCTCATGGGTATAATAGCTTCCCCCTTTCCACAGTCTAATCACTGTTTAGTTCCTTTCTCTGCAGAGATTAATAAACTGCCATGACTGTCCTTTCTTTGAGAGCACACAGAGAGAGAGAGAGAGAGAGAGACACACACAGAGAGAGAGAGAGACACACACAGAGAGAGAGAGAAAGACACACACAGAGAGAGAGAGAGACACACACAGAGAGAGAGAGAGAGAGAGAGAGAGAGAGAGAGAGAGAGAGAGAGGACACACAGAGAGAGAGAGAGAGAGAGACACAGAGAGAGAGAGAGAGAGAGAGAGAGAGAGAGAGAGAGAGAGAGAGAGAGAGAGAGAGACACACACACACACAGAGAGAGAGAGAGACACACACAGAGAGAGAGAGAGAGAGAGACACACACACAGAGAGAGAGACGAGAGAGAGGGAGAGACAGAGACAGAGAGAAAGAAAGAGAGAAGACAGAAGGATAGAGAGAGAGAATGACGGGGACATTAAAGTTTATTGATGACTAATTAAAGGGGATTATAAATGCACCAATCAAATAACTCTCTGGGGATCAATCAGTACAGCTACGGGCTGAAGAGACTTCCAATGGGTAAAAGAAGAGCAGGTCTTTCAGACAACGTAAAAAATTAACCTATTCAAAAGGCTTCTGTGTTGTCGATGATGTGAAGTCAGTAGGGCTGGGGATTGCCAGGATATTTTATTATCAAGATACAGATAGTATCGGCACCAAAGTATCGCCATTCATCATGATTCTATATGTATCGTGATTCATCATGATTCTATATCTACAGTGGCTTGCGAAAGTATTCACCCCCCTTTGCATTTTTCCTATTTTGTTGCCTTACAACCTGGAATTAAAATGGAATTTCATTTACACAACATGCCTACCACTTTGAAGATGCAACATATCTTTTATTCTGAAACAAACAAGAAATAAGACAAAAAAACTGAAAACTTGAGCGTGCATAACTATTCCCCACTCTACTTTGTAGAGCCACCTTTTGCAGCAATTACAGCTGCAAGTCTCTTGGTGTATGTCTGTATAAGCTTAGCACATCTAGCCACTGGGATTTTTACCATTCTTCAAGGCAAAACTGCTCCAGCTCCTTCAAGTTGGATGGGTTCCGCTGGTGTACAGCAATCTTTAAGTCATACCACAGATTCTCAATTGGATTGAGGTCTGGGCTTTGACTAGGCCATTCCAAGACATTTAAATGTTCCCCTTAAACCACTCGAGTGTTGCTTTAGCAGTATGCTTAGGGTCATTGTCCTGCTAGAAGGTGAACCTCCGTACCAGTCTCAAATCTCTGGTAGACTGAAACAGGTTTCCCTCAAGTATTTAGCGCCATCCATCATTCCTTCAATTTTGACCAGTTTCCCAGTCCCTGCCGATGAAAAACATCCCCACAGCATGATGCTGCCACCACCATGCTTCACTGTGGGGATGGTATTCTCGGGGTGATGAGAGGTGTTGTGTTTGCGCCAGACATAGCGTTTTCCTTGATGGCCAAAAAGCTAAATTTTAGTCTCATCTGACCAGAGTACCTTCTTCCATATATTTGGAGTCTCCCACATGCCTTTTGACGAACACCAAACGTGTTTGCTTATTTTTTTCTATAAGTAATGGCTTTTTCTGGCCACTCTTCCATAAAGCCCAGCTCTGTGGAGTGTATGGCTTAAAGTGGTCCTATGGACAGATACTCCAATCTCCGCTGTGGAGCTTTGCAGCTCCTTAAGGGTTATCTTTGGTCTCTTTGTTGCCTCTCTGATTAATGCCCTCCTTTCTTGGTCCTTGAGTTTTGGTGGGCGGCCCTCTCTTGGCAGGTTTGTTGTGGTGCCATATTCTTTCCATTCTTTAATAATGGATTTAATGGTGTTCAATATTTCTGATGTTTTTTTATAACCCAACCCTGATCTGTACTTCTCCACAACTTTGTCCCTGACCTGTTTGGAGAGCTCCTTGGTCTTCATGGTGCCGCTTGCTTGGTGGTGCCCCTTGCTTAGCGGTGTTGCAGACTCTGGGGCCTTTCAGAACAGGTGTATATATACTGAGATCATGTGACACTTAAATAAAGTCCACCTGTGTGCAATCTAACTAATTATGCGACTTCTGAAGGTAATTGGTTGCACCAGATCTTATTTAGGGGCTTCATAGCAAAGGGGGTGAATACATATGCACGCACCACTTTTCCATTATTTATTTTTAATACTTTTTTTGAAACAAGTTATTTTTTGTATTTCATTTCACCAATTTGGACTATTTTGTGTATGTCCATTACATGAAATCCAAATAAAAATCAATTTAAATTACAGGTTGTAATGCAACAAAATAGGAAAAACGCCAAGGGGGATGAATACTTTTACAAGGCACTGTATTGCGATTCGATACTGCGGTTTCATTGCGATTCGATGTCCCAGACATACTGCTCACTCCATGTCTGCTGCAGAGGGACAAGAGAGAGCGATGAGAAAGCAAGTTTTGATCAGTCATGGAAATAAAAGTGCTGAAAACATGTTTGCTCACTATTTAAACAGAAGATGGAGGCCAAGCTATAGGAGGAGTAATCCCGAAGACTAGCGCTACCTAGTAGCTAACGTTAGCTACCTAGCAACAACCAAAAATTGTATTGCGATACTCTAATGTATCTATTTTTCTCCCATTCCTAGAAGTCAGACAGTGTTCTCCCCAGATTCTGCTAGGCGGGGCACCTGAAACACAAACCACAGCTGCCAACATGAAAACACTGAATTGGCACTTAAGTTTAGGTTCTGAGGTTTGTTGGTAGACTGTGCCTAAGTAATGATGAAGTCATTACACACACACAGGAAGTGATCACCTGATCTGCTGACACTAAGAGGACAGGAGGTGTGTCCTACTTCACATCAGTGGAATTCTGAGTATTTCCATTGATGCAATCTCCAGTCACTGTTTCGAAATGACCTTTGACCTCTAGACAGCAGCTAACAAACACCAACGAGGCTCTTTCATCACCACCACCACCAACCAACGAGGCTCTTTCATCACCACCACCACCAACCAACGAGGCTCTTTCATCACCACCACCAACCAACGAGGCTCTTTCATCACCACCACCAACCAACGAGGCTCTTTCATCACCACCACCAACCAACGAGGCTCTTTCATCACCACCACCACCAACCAACGAGGCTCTTTCATCACCACCACCAACCAACGAGGCTCTTTCATCACCACCACATCCATACCACAACAAGCCCTGACCCACCAGAAACACTAGGCTCCGTGGGAAATAAAAGGAACGTTGGCTCTGTGTGGTACACAGAGGGTTTCTCCTGGCTGGCACACAGCACAGTTATTCAATGTTGTGTAGAATGTCAACTGACATAATTCCATTGCTACATGACATAGAATGATGTACCAGTACGTTATAAAGAAACAATCCCTTTCCATCCCAATGTTCCATAAAAGTCAGTGTCCCATATCCTTTCCTCCAGAGCCGAACAGGCACAGCTTCACACACACACACACACACCCAGCGCAGTAGTCATCAAGAGGCTGTGGGAGGGTAAACATTAGCAGGACACAAACACATGCACGGCTCAGGCAAGGCCGCAGTCTCTGTGGATCAGAGCAGAGGCTTGAGTCCCAAATGGCACCCTATTCCCTATATCAGGGTTTCCCAACCCTCTCCTTGACCCCCCCAGACGTTTCACATTTTTTGTTTTAACCCTAAAGTGGCACACCGGATTAAATTAGTCAACTAATCATCAAGACTTCGGCACATAGGGCTCTGCTCAAAAGCAGTGCACTATGTAGGGAATAAAGTGCTGTTTGGGACGCAGCGCCAGGATCAGCTCAGGGCTTACAGGGCATCAACAGCATACCTCAACACAACGTCAGACTGAGTCCCAAATGGCACCCCTATTCCCTTTAGAGTGCACTACTGGCTCTGGGTCCAAAGGGCACTACATAGGAATAGGGGTGCCATTCGGGACTCATCCTTCAGGGAAAGAGAGAGAGAGAGATGGGGTTTCCCTCAGCCTTTTCAAATCACATGCAGGTTGTTCTCAGAAAGGACTAACCAGTTATTCAGAAAAGACTAACCAGTTATTCAGAAAAGACTAACCAGTTATTCAGAAAAGACTAACCAGTTATTCAGAAAAGACTAACCAGTTATTCAGAAAAGACTAACCAGATATTCAGAAAAGACTAACCAGTTATTCAGAAAAGACTAACCAGTTATTCAGAAAAGACTAACCAGATATTCAGAAAAGACTAACCAGATATACTCCTGGAAATCAACCTGTTCTATGGGTGTTCACGGCACATATTCACAAAGCATCTCCGAGTAGGAGACAGTGACGGTCTAGGATCAGTTCTGCCTATCAGATCAATGAATAACACAGGGGGTACTTGATCCTAGATCAGCACTGCGACAGGTTTTATTTTATTTTTTTTACTTCTCTGTTTAACTGAAAGTTGACTGATGCCGCAGAGTTTAGCCTTGATCTAACTCCACCCTTCCATCCATCTATGACATCACAAGGGGAAGTGCAACACTTGAGGCCCCTGCTAGCTCCTCACGAGTCTGATGGAAAAATCTGACACTGTCATTAACGCTATGCAACGCGAGTGTCCCAAATGGCACCCCATTCCCTATATAGTGCACTACTTTTGACCAGAGCCCTATGGGCCCAGGTCAAAAGTAGTGCACTATATAGGGAATAGGGTGCCATTTTTATGCCTCGGCTTAGGCTATTCTATCCAGACATGCACTAGGCTGTTCTTACAGACAGACAGAGAGACAGTATCACTTCTTAGGGATAAAATACAGTCCAGAAAAACAGGCCTGGCCTGTAGAATGTAAATAAGGCCAGCTAGATTTAGGAGACAGACACAGACCATTTATTTAGCTAAAACAAACAAACCCCCCCCAAGGTCAGAACTGAAGACTCATCGGAGGGAGATTTAGCAGAAGGGAGATTTAGCAGATGGGAGAAATGATTACATAAATGAAATCATAATATGATGAGCCAAGGCCCTTTGTTTCCAAATAGAAGACAGAGAGATGAGATAATGTCCAAAAACAGCCCTTTCACCACCAGCTCTCTAGGCTATATCTATATTTCCTGTCTGAGGGATGCTGAAGATGACCATAACAGCGTCATCAGGGGCTTCGTCCCAAATAGCACCATATTCCCTTTACGGTGCACTACTTTATACCAGGGCCCATATGGCTCTGGTATAAAGCAGTGTATAGGGAGCCATTTGGGAAGAACCTCAGGACTCAATCATTCATCTCTCATAGAAGACAATACACAGCGTTCCTCAGGGGGTCCTACCTGGGCTTAGCCAATCTCTCTCTCCCTGTCTCTCCGTCCCTCTCACTCCCTCTGTCGCCCTCTTTCTCCCCATGTCTCTCTGTCCCTCCGCCTCTCTGTCCCTTCATGCATTTCACAGTTAGCATATGATATCATCATGTGAGGCTGGGAACCCCCTGCACCCACCCACATTACACCCACACAGAGTTACTGGGGACATCCTCTTCCTGTCTGATGATAATAATGGTAATGTACCGATCTAAAATAACACAGTGATTCAACACTGCCGTTTAATATGAGTTCTAAGAAAAGCTATGGAGTGTGTCAACGTGTGTACCTGTCAAGAACACATTAATGGGAGTGTTCAGTCTATGTATGACAGATCTAAGATAAATAGCTTGACGATGATCAACGGCTCACAAAGGAAAAGTTAACAACCCAATTACTATAATTGTATAGTTGACAATTATTTTATTTCTCAGGACTGCTACACTAACATACTAGTGTGTACTAGAAAATCTAAAGCCAAGGTAATGAACAAAATAGCCAACTAGGGGGAAGCACCCAGAGCGGTTTCACCTCCATAAAAATACATTGTTTGTTTGCATAACAGGAGTTATCCGACTGTAGTATTGCTGTACATCTCTGGTAGTATCGTAGACTAGTGTGGGCTGGGCTCTCACCACTACCAGGCCTGATTTGACCTTGCAAGTTGGAGGCAAAAACACCCCTCTCATGTTCTCTCTCTCTCCCTCTCTCTCTTCAGATTTTATACAGCTAGTAAAAACATGACTGAAGTCCACCGGTGTTGAACTTTCAACTGAATACTCAACATTCGGGGGTCTGACAAGTAAAGATGACTTACAGTAAAAGAAGATATAGCTATCTAGCTAAGTAAGAAGTGAAGTAGCCAATTGGTGTAGCTAGCAAGTTTGACAGACTGGCTGGGTGAATATAAACAATTGGAATATGAGTGATCGCCTCACATCTTATTGCCGCCTCAAAACAACATGGTTTCCATTAGGGGGGGTACTTTAACGAAAATCCTGTTATTGAAGGCATATCTATAATCCGTAACTCCTTGTCCGTCGGTCCTGATTGTATAATGTGTTGATATCTGTATGGAAATCGTCTGAACCTAACACCTATAACTCCAAACCGGCACCTATGTCTCGGCTGTGATCGACAGTGGTAGGCTACGCAGAACCGCGTCTTGCATGCTGTCTACCGCAGCAGAGTTACGACGCTTACAGACGGGTTGTGGCCTCCTATAGCTCCTCCCACAACCCACCTCTGGTTTCCATAGCTAGAGATATTCACACATTATATATTGAACAAAAATATTAAACGCAACATGTAAAGTGTTGGTCCCATGTTTTATGAGCTGAAATAAAAGATCACAGAAATGTTCCATACGCACAAAAAGCTTATTTCTCTCAAATGTTGTGCAGAAATGTGTTTACATCCCTGTTAGTGAGCATTTCTTATTTGCCAAGATAATCCATCCAACTGACAGGTGTGGCATATCAATAAGCTTATTAAACAGCATGATCCTTACACAGCTGCACCTTGTGCTGGGGAAAATAAAATGCCACTCTAAAATGTGCAGTTGTGTCACACAACACTCCCGAGTGGCACAGTGGTCTAAGGCACTGCATCTCACCCTGCATCTCAGTGCTTGAGGCATCATTACAGACCCCCTGGTTCGATTCCAGGCTGTATCACAACCGGCAGTGATTGGGAGTCCCATAGGGCGGCGCACAATTGGCTCAGCGTCGTCTGGGTTTGGCTGGTGTAGGCCGTCATTGTAAATAAGAATTTGTTCTTAACTGACTTGCCTAGTTAAATAAAGGTTAAAAAAATAAACACAATTCCACAGATGTCTCAAATTTTGAGGGAGCGCACTATTGGCATGCTGACTGCAGGAATGTCCACCAGAGCTGTTGCCAGAGAATTTAATGTTAATTTCTTTACCATAAGCCGCCTCCAATGGCATTTTTTAGAATTTGGCAGTATGTCCAACAAGCCTCACAACCGCAGACCACATGTTGTGTGGGTGAGCGGTTTGCTGATGTGAACGTTTTGAACAGAATGCCCCATGGTGGCGGTGGGGTTATGGTATGGGCAGGCATAAGCTACAGACAACGAACACAATTGCATTTTACAGATGGCAATTTTAATGCACAGAGATACCGTGACAAGGTCCTGAGGCCCTTTGTGATGCCCATTCTTTCAAAAGGTATCTGTGACCAACAGATGAATATCTGTATTCCCAGTCGTGAAATCCATAGATTAGGGCCTAATTAATTTATTTCAATTGACTGATTTCCTTATATGAACTGTAACTCAGGTTTCCATAACATGACAAGTCAGATATGCCATACATGATGTTTTCTAAAATATGTGCAATGATGGTTAGGATAAACTTAATCTAGTTACGTTATATCCGCTGTGATGAAAACAATTCTAAGCGTTCTGATTTCCAAACTAGTTACCAAGTTATTTCACTATGACTGTTCAAGATTCATGTTTTTAAAACACTCAACCAAGTTTATAAATAAGTTAGCTACAGCAACAAAGCTAGATAGCTAGCGCATTGGCTAGCCAACGCTAGCTGCTAGCTGGTAAATTGCCTGATAAAAATAGCTGATAAACTGTCATACTATTTTCCACGCCTGAATAATATTGATATGGGACAAACAATGCGCGTGATATCAAAAGATCAACTCAGACAACTGAATCATGTTCAAATGGAAACCCTGCTCTGTCTGTGTGGCCTCATCTCTTCAAATCCCACTGTGCACAAACAGTTTCAAATAACATGGGCGTTTCTTCTAGCTTTGTGTGTGTTAGCTAGCTAACTAGGCTAGCGAAGAAACAGAAGTGAGTCTGCCCGTCCACTCGACATAGCTAGCTAGCAAGCACAAGTTACGGCTACTGTTAGCATGCTAGCTGGCTGCTTCCCACAGACATGAACTCTTGAACAGAGAGCAAATAAGTCAACAAAGGCGCCTAAAAACTCGCCAGTGACGTTATATAACGTACAATTGACAACCTAAAGTACCTTACCTTTAATTACATTACTAAAAATCGTGGCCCTGAACTCTTCTTTGGCCCTTTGATCGAAGTCCTGCCCATGGATGATGCGCATCTGCTTCAGGAAAGTGGACTTGCCGCTTTCTCCCGCTCCGAGTAGCAGAATCTTCACTAGCCGCTTCACGTACGTCTTATCCCGCGAAATACTTTTGTCTATTTCTTTAGATTTCCTTAATTGTTCTGCCTCGTTACTCGTGAGGAGACAGTTTGGAAAACATACCGATAAAACGGACCGGGACGGCAGGAAATCCGCCATCTTTGAAACAACTTCATCGATACAGTAGAGAGAGTTGGTTTGAGGCTAGCGACTAGAGTCTACTCTCGGGTGGGGCGCGAATACGGATAACGTGTGTGTGAGCGCGCACAGGGCTAACACAATGAGGGGATTCGTTTATCTGGCCGGGTTACCGCGGTGAGTGGAGTTTGAAACGGGTGAAAAGTGATTGCATTCATTTACATTTTAGTCATTTAGCAGACGTTCTTATCCAGAGCGACTTACAGTTAGTGAGTGCATACATTTATTTTTTTTCATACTGGCCCCCCGTGGGAATCGAACCCACAACCCATGCTCTACCAACTGAGCTACACGGCCCATTCGTTTTGGAACCGGGCTGCCTCCCGGGCCTGAGCCAGGTACGCCACTCTGGCCCACGGCGAAGTCGGCTGTGTTTTTACATGCAAAAGTGATTGCTTTTGATAAAAGCGCTTTATCTGCCTTCCCAATGAAACTATTTTTATTTTATGGAAAATAAATGTTATATGTTTCTGGACGATGTACCTAGCTGCCTTGTTGACAACATGACCGAGCGGCGCAGATTGCTGTTTGATTTGAGAAGGGGGTGCTCCTCCCAGTTTTGCCCGATGATGTGACGGGCCATTGGCCGGTTCAACCCGGGCCAGTGTAATATAATTCCCTCAATGTGACTAAACGTTTGGGCGGATCACAAAAGGTCTAGATTGCCTATATCCTTTGATTTTGTTTCACTTTGAATCCCCACTCATTACAATTGATAGAGTTACTGAGATTAATTGTGTGGGCCAGCCTACAAGTTATTTATGGCTAGGGGTATTTCAATATAGGAATTAGTTCAAAAGGTAATTGCATATGAATAGTAATTGATAACACAATTGAAAAATCGTACCTTTCCTACACTAATAAACCATGGAATATTATGCTTAAGCCTACACAAAGTGTGCCTCACTTAGAAAGCTGAGTTGCTCTCTTGGAGATACAGCAACAAAGAAACAGTCGGTGGTTGTATTTGATTAACGTTTTATTAAAAAGTAAGGATTTCAACAAACAAAGAAAGGCACGCAACAACAGAGGACAAACATAGATACACGGAATCGGAGATTCACTCCGAACGCTCTCGTCTGCACTCAACTCCGCGGATGTGGTATCGTGGAGGTGAGGCTATCGGGAGGTGAGATATACATCAGCTACAACATGACAACACAATCAGAAGGGTGCACTGCATGCAGATCGTCGTAAATTCATATCATGCATTCATCAGCAGTACCACCTGGGTACGGTAGAGGGCAGTGTATACCCTGGGAGTCAAGAAGGTCCAGCACCTTCACCTGTGGTTTCTTTTTTTGGCACCATCTCTGGTTGAGGTAGCCCAGTCCTATGTTACCTGTGACATTCATAGGCCTAAATGAGAGATCAAATTAAAGTATATCTGTGAGACATTATTATTATTTTGTCATCCAGTGAAGTGATCGCAAAAAAAACTAGATTGTTTTTATCCTTTCTCTTTCACCACATTCTTGGTCTACAAATATTTTACATGGATTTTCTGTATATTTCTATATTTCAATAGCCTAAAACCCAAATACTGTTAAGTTTCAATTCAAGGTTTTATTGCCATATTGCCCCCAAATTGATAGTTGCTTGATGGTGTGACGTCTGGTGGTGCCACTGTCACAAGTAACGTGTTGTTAAACCAGAGTTTAGCCTAGCTGTCGTTGGTTGATAAATCCGTCCTCGCGCTTTCTGACCCCTCTCACGCAATCTCTGACGCGCGGTCAACGGAACAGGCCGGTATACCATTATACCTGTGTGATTATTTTTTTCATAAACATTTCATACCTGGATTTTCTTCTTTAGGATCGCATATCGACCGACTGCAAACATGACAATTAGGACGCTGAGAGATCATGGTCAGCACTACCGACCACGGATGGCATGCCTAAAAAATGTAGGTTACCTGTACATTTACATCATTTTATCAGTACTTTTAAATGTTTTGAGAAAAATGTAATAGACTTCAGATAAACTAAAAGTTCACATCAAGTCTACTGATTTTAGGTGGGCTGGTGATAGCCTACTTGTTGATATAGTATTGCTGAACAGTATAGCCTACAGTAAATTCATGAGGAGCCCCAAGATTGTTGTTTAAATTTCCCCTTTAGTGTCTTAAAAAAACGAATCAAGTGGTTTGTAGAAGTTCATTGTAAACTGTTATTTATTGCAACAGGTTTTAACTTGGGGGATTTAGCCGCCCATAATCCTGTTCCCATCCAATTATAAATGGAACAGTTGTGATGCCATCATGACTTTCAATGTGGTAAACTGCATAGCTTCATCAAAATATACTACTACACTCACACTATTGTTTCATGACCTGTAGGCTACTGTATATTTATTTTGTTTAGAGCGAAGAGATTGTAGACATCTCAGAGATCCAATTTCAATCTAAACTCTAAACAATGGTTTCTTGTACTATGGGTCGGGACCCAAAGTGGGCCCTGGGCATGTGAGAGGTGGGTCATGAGTTATGAGAATACATCTATAATCACCCACTATTTCTTCTTGATTTGGGTCATTGGTGGACCATTTGGGTCACAGAAGGACGGTCAATTTCTCATTTGGGTCTCGAGCTAAAAGAGTTTAAGAACCCCTGCTCTAAACCAATTAGCTGCTTGGACAACTGGGGTAAATGGCTCTGAGCCAATCAGGTCTTCCACATCTCAGAGGTCAGGGGTCGGAGGTATCATACATCACTATGACCTTTGACCTGATAGGTCTGTTTTCTTCCATTTCGTGAAACAAACCAAAGTGGATTGTGAGAGTGTGTGTCTGTCCTCTTCCTCCCACCCTGCTCCAGGTGGAGGTGTTTGTGGTTGAGATGCAGGATCCTAAGAGTGGGGTGAAGGGTGCCGACCAGAAACTCAACGTGACCACCATCCCACACGTCATCAACGGTGAGTCCAGAGGCTTACAGCACCAGATGGCAGCCCCACTGAGAGACATATCTCCTAAAACATTATCCCTCCATCTCCATTATACCATTACAATGTTTGCCCTAGATCGTTTTCTTGGTGGAGTGAAATGGCCACCGTAGCCATGTAGCAGGGCTGAACTAACCCAAACATTAAAAGAAAGCCATTTTTGTCAAGAAATTGTGAAAGCTAGGTAGTGGTGCTGCCTAGTAGGGGAAACCGTAGAGAAACACCTCCCACCAATGGTACATTGTTGTTATTTAATAACATCATTCTGGGAAGTTGTGGGTAGTTATTGGACTAGCTAAGATTCTAGAGCTGCGGCAGACTGTCTTGTAGACTGTCCTGCTAGGCTGCTAATGAAGGTTATATAAGACAGCTGTCAATTGGATGAGATCTGTGTGGTGCTTCTGTGCTCCCAAGCTGCCCTCTAATCCCTGGCTAAGACCAAGGCCAGGGGAAAGATCAGAGCTGCGTCCAGATTGGTAGCCTATTACCTACACACTACACTACAGAGCTTTATGGGTCCTGGTCAAAAGTAGAACACTATATAGGGAATAAGGTGCTATTTTGGGATGCACAGGAGGTCTGGAGATGAAGGGAAGGAAGAATGGTCGCTGGGCTAAGACCATGTGACGGACAGGAAATTGTCATCGCAGTCCAGTCATGGGGACTTCCTGCTTCAGTGCTGGTTGTTATTGTAATTTTAGTTTATCCTGATCAATCTAATCACAAGTTAAGCTATACGGTATACTGTCACATACTGTTATTAAGTCATGGATTTTGCACTGTGTCTGAGCCAGGTAGTACCTTCAAGAAATAGTGTGTGTAGGCCAGGCCTGTCAGAGCTGGCTCACTGTTGTCATACTCTGAATATCTACGTTCACCTGTCATCACACAGGGCAGGACATTCTAGCATGGATAGTCACCAAACTGAAGGTTACCACAGAAGGTAAGCAACTGGATTCTATGAATGGATTTGGCTGGGTACTTATATCAATTAATCCAACACAATAAAATGTATTATTTTAATGTCATTACTACGTCATTACCACGTTATTATGCAAGCAAGTAATTACTAGTTAAATGCTGTAAACTAAAGTATAACCAAGAGCTTTGATAATATATGAAGTATCATCCTCCCTCCTCTCCTCCCTCCTTCACCAGAGGCCCAGGCGTTTGGGACCATGCTGGTGGCCTACGGGTACATCTACCCCCTCCAGAACCACAGGAAGTTGGTCCTGGTCCCCGACAGCACCCTCTACCGCTTCCAGGTACCTACCTGTAACTACCTGTATCTCCCTGTAACTACCTGTGTCTATCTACCTGTATCTACCTGTGTCTATCTACCTGTGTCTATCTACCTGTAACTACCTGTGTCTATCTACCTGTATCTCCCTGTAGCGACCTGTGTTTATCTACCTGTAACTACCTGTCCTGTAACACCTACCTGGTACAACCAGGTAACTATATCTACCTGTAACACCTACCTGGTTTAGACAGGTAACTATATCTACCTGTAACACCTACCTGGTTCAGCCAGGTAACTATATCTACCTGTAACACCTACCTGGTTCAGCCAGGTAACTATATCTACCTGTAACACATACCTGGTTCAGCCAGGTAACTATATCTACCTGTAACACCTACCTGGTTCAGCCAGGTAACTATATCTACCTGTAACACCTACCTGGTTCAGCTAGGTAACTATATCTACCTGTAACACCTACCTGGTTCAGCCAGGTAACTATATCTACCTGTAACACCTACCTGGTTCAGACAGGTAACTATATCTACCTGTAACACCTACCTGGTTCAGACAGGTAACTATATCTACCTGTAACACCTACCTGGTTCAGACAGGTAACTATATCTACCTGTAACACCTACCTGGTTCAGCCAGGTAACTATATCTACCTGTAACACCTACCTGGTTCAGCCAGGTAACTATATCTACCTGTAACACATACCTGGTTCAGCCAGGTAACTATATCTACCTGTAACACCTACCTGGTTCAGCCAGGTAACTATATCTACCTGTAACACCTACCTGGTTCAGCCAGGTAACTATATCTACCTGTAACACCTACCTGGTTCAGCCAGGTAACTATATCCACCTGTAACACCTACCTGGTTCAGCCAGGTAACTATATCTACCTGTAACACCTACCTGGTTCAGCCAGGTAACTATATCTACCTGTAACACCTACCTGGTTCAGCCAGGTAACTATATCCACCTGTAACACCTACCTGGTTCAGCCAGGTAACTATATCTACCTGTAACACCTACCTGGTTCAGCCAGGTAACTAAGGTAACTATATCTACCTGTAACACCTACCTGGTTCAGCCAGGTAACTATATCTACCTGTAACACCTACCTGGTTCAGCCAGGTAACTATATCTACTTGAGAACGGAGCAGAAGACAATTTGTTGTTGTTCGCTGTAACATATGTACAATAAAGATGTATTATATTCTGTAGCACCTACCTGGTTACAGGTAACCCACAGTATGTTCAGTTACCACCGGGTCAGGTAACATTTCCCCACAGTAGAGCAGTTGTCATTAACCCCTGGTCAGGTAACATTTCCCCACAGTAGAGCAGTTGTCATTAACCCCTGGTCAGGTAACATTTCCCCACAGTAGAGCAGTTGTCATTAACCCCTGGTCAGGTAACATTTCTCCACACTAGAGCAGTTGTCATTAACCCCTGGTCAGGTAACATTTCCCCACAGTAGAGCAGTTGTCATTAACCCCTGGAAGGACACAGTGCCTGCTGTAGTTAGTATTTCAGTGAGGCAGAGGAAATGACTAATCTTCATGTCACTATCTGTCTCAACCTTTCCACAGACCCCTTATTACTGGCCCGTGCAGAAGTGGCCCGCTGAGGACATAGACTATGGTGGGTTTATCTTCTGGAGTGAAAGGAGAGTGAATGCCTAGTCACTGGCAGCTACTTATTTTTATGTAAAAAAAACATTAGGGGGTTGATCAGCTTAAATATTGCAGATAGATTGTGGCTTCCATCAATGTAATTGTCTGCATCTTTTCCAATCCCCCATATATATATTTTTTGTAAAACCTGCAAAATCGGCAGTGTATCAAATACTTGTTCTCCCCACTGTATATATACAGTGGGGAAAAAAAGTATTTAGTCAGCCACCAATTGTGCAAGTTCTCCCACTTAAAAAGATGAGAGAGGCCTGTAATTTTCATCATAGGTACACGTCAACTATGACAGACAAAATGAGAAAAAAAATCCAGAAAATCACATTGTAGGATTTTTTATGAATTTATTTGCAAATTATGGTGGAAAATAAGTATTTGGTCAATAACAAAAGTTTCTCGATACTTTGTTATATACCCTTTCTTGGCAATGACACAGGTCAAACGTTTTCTGTAAGTCTTCACAAGGTTTTCACACACTGTTGCTGGTATTTTGGCCCATTCATCCATGCAGATCTCCTCTAGAGCAGTGATGTTTTGGGGCTGTTGCTGGGCAACACGGACTTTCAACTCCCTCCAAAGATTTTCTATGGGGTTGAGATCTGGAGACTGGCTAGGCCCATCCAGGACCTTCAAATGCTTCTTACGAAGCCACTTCTTCGTTGCCCGGGCGGTGTGTTTGGGATCATTGTCATGCTGAAAGACCCAGCCATGTTTCATCTTCAATGCCCTTGCTGATGGAAGGAGGTTTTCACTCAAAATATCACGAAACATGGCCCCATTCATTCTTTCCTTTACACGGATCAGTCGTCCTGGTCCCTTTGCAGAAAAACAGCCCCAAAGCATGATGTTTCTACCCCCATGCTTCACAGTAGGTATGGTGTTCTTTGGATGCAACTCAGCATTCTTTGTCCTCCAAACACAACGAGTTGAGTTTTTACCAAAAAGTTCTATTTTGGTTTCATCTGACCATATGACATTCTCCCAATCCTCTTCTGGATCATCCAAATGCACTCTAGCAAACTTCAGACGGGCCTGGACATGTACTGGCTTAAGCAGGGGGACACGTCTGGCACTGCAGGATTTGAGTCCCTGGCGGCGTAGTGTGTTACTGATGGTAGGCTTTGTTACTTTGGTCCAAGCTCTCTGCAGGTCATTTACTAGGTCCCCCCGTGTGGTTCTGGGATTTTTGCTCACCGTTCTTGTGATCATTTTGACCCCATGGGGTGAGATCTTGCGTGGAGCCCCAGATCGAGGGAGATTATCAGTGGTCTTGTATGTCTTCCATTTCCTAATAATTGCTCCCACAGTTGATTTCTTCAAACCAAGCTGCTTACCTATTGCAGATTCAGTCTTCCCAGCCTGGTGCAGGTCTACAATTTTTTTTCTGGTGTCCTTTGGCAGCTCTTTGGTCTTGGCCATAGTGGAGTTTGGAGTGTGACTGTTTGAGGTTGTGGACATGTGTATTTTATACTGATAACAAGTTCAAACAGGTGCCATTAATACAGGTAACGAGTGGAGGACAGAGGAGCCTCTTAAAGAAGAAGTTACAGGTCTGTGAGAGCCAGAAATCTTGCTTGTTTGTAGGTGACCAAATACTTATTTTCCACCATAATTTGCAAATAAATTCATAAAAAATCCTACAATGTGATTTTCTGGAGAAAAAAAATCTCAATTTGTCTGTCATAGTTGACGTGTACCTATGATGAAAATTACAGGCCTCTCTCATCTTTTTAAGTGGGAGAACTTGCACAATTGGTGGCTAACTAAATACTTTTTCCCCCCACTGTATATATATATATATATACATACAGTGAGGGAAAAAAGTATTTGATCCCCTGATTTTGTACGTTTGCCCACTGACAAAGAAATGATCAGTCTATAATTTTAATGGTAGGTTTATTTGAACAGTGAGAGACAGAACAACAACAACAAAAATCCAGAAAAACGCATGTCAAAATTTTTATACATTGATTTGCATTTTAATGAGGGAAATAAGTATCTGACCCCCTCTCAATCAGAAAGATTTCTGGCTCCCAGGTGTCTTTTATACAGGTAACGAGAGTGCTCCTAATCTCAGCTCGTTACCTGTATAAAAGACACCCGTCCACAGAAGCAATCAATCAATCAGATTCCAAACTCTCCACCATGGCCAAGACCAAAGAGCTCTCCAAGGATGTCAGGGACAAGATTGTAGACCTACACAAGGCTGGAATGGGCTACAAGACCATCGCCAAGCAGCTTGGTGAGAAGGTGACAACAGTTGGTGCGATTATTCGCAAATGGAAGAAACACAAAAGCACTGTCAATCTCCCTCGGCCTGGGGTTTTGCCACCAAGTACTAAGTCATGTTTTGCAGAGGGGTCAAATACTTATTTCCCACATTAAAATGCAAATCAATTTATAACATTTTTGACATGCGTTTTTCTGGATTTTTTTGTTGTTATTCTGTCTCTCACTGTTCAAATAAACCTACCATTAAAATTATAGACTGATCATGTCTTTGTCAGTGGGCAAACGTACAAAATCAGCAGGGGATCAAATACTTTTTTCCCTCACTGTATATATATATACAGTGCCCTCCACAATTATTGGCACCCCTGTTTAAGATGTGGTCGAGGACTTCCAAAAATTCTCCTTTTTTTTCAAACAACATAGAACCCAAATGCAAAAAAATAGAAAAATCCAACCTTTTATTTAAGTACATTACTTTGGTGTAAAAAAAAAAATTGTGTCCCACAATTATTGGCACCCCTGAGGTTAATACTTTGTACAACCCCCTTTTGCCAACAAGACAGCACTTAATCTCCTCCTATAACATTTCACAAGATTGGAGAACACAGAGAGAGGGATCTTTGACCATTCTTCTTTGCACAATCTTTCTAGATCATCTAGTGTCCTGGGTCCTCTCTTATGCACTCTCCTCTTTAGCTCGCCCCACAGGTTTTCGATTGGGTTGAGGTCTGGGGACTGAGATGGCCATGGGAGGACCTTGAGTTTGTGACTGCTGAACCATTTTTGTGTCGATTTTGCCACATGTTTTGGATCATTATCCTGCTGAAAGACCCAATGACGACCCATCTTCAGCTTTCTGGCAGAGGCCATCAGGTTTTTATTTAAAATGTCCTGGTAGTTCAAAGCGTTCATAATGCCATGCACCCTAACAAGGTTCCCAGGGCCTTTGGAAGAGAAACAGGCCCACAGCATCACAGATCCTCCACCATACTTCACGGTGGGCATGAGGTGCTTTTCGGCATACTCATCTTTTGTTTTACGCCAGACCCACTTAGAGTGTTTGTTGCCAAAAAGCTCAATCTTAGTCTCATCTGACCAAAGCACACGATCCCAGTTGAAGTCCCAGTGCCGCTTAGCAAACTCCAGACGTTTACGTTTGTGAGTGTTAGTGAGAAAATGATTTTTCTTTGCATGCCTCCCAAACAGCTTGTTGGCATGTAGAGAGCGTCTGATGGTTGTTTTGGAGACTTTGTGACCCCAAGATGCCACTCTTTGATGCAATTCTGTGACAGTGAGCTTAGGACTTTTTTTTTACTTCTCTTACCATCCTCCTCACTGTGCGTTGTGGCAAGATAAACTTGGGACCTCTTCCAGCCTTGTTTGTCACTGTTCCAGTTGTTTTAAACTTCTTAATGATTCCTCTGACTGTAGATACGGGCAAGTTAAGGCGAGTGGCTATTTTCTTGTAGCCATTGCCTGACTTATGAAGGTCGACACAAATCTGCCTTACTTGAATGGTGTGTTCTCTTGTCTTTGCCATGTTGACAAATGGGTAAGAGAATTAGGCCTCTGTGTCACGTCATATTTATACCCCAGGGAAACAGGAAGTAATGAATTACTAATTAAAAGTTCCTAGATACCCTGACCAACTTTAGCAACTACAGAAAAATATATTTTTTAAAAAATCAATTAAAATTTTCTGCGGAATTGTTAGGGGTGCCAATAATTGTGGGACACATGATTTCAAGTTTATTTTTTTCTAAATGTGTGATTTTTTTTTTTACCACCAAAGTAATGTACTTAAATAAAAGGTTGGATTTTTCTCTTTTTTTGCATTTGGGTTCTATGTTGTTAAAAAAAAAAAGGAGAATTTTTGGAAGTCCTCGACCACATCTTAAACAGGGGTGCCAATAATAGTGGAGGGCACTGTATATATATATACAGTGGGGAGAACAAGTATTTGATACACTGCCGATTTTGCAGGTTTTCCAAAAATCCAGAAAATCATATTGTATGATTTTTAAGTAATTAATTTGCATTTTATTGCATGACATAAGTATTTGATCACCTACCAACCAGTAAGAATTCCGGCTCTCACAGACCTGTTCGTTTTTCTTTAAGAAGCCCTCCTGTTCTCCACTCATTACCTGTATTAACTGCACCTATTTGAACTTGTTACCTGTATAAAAGACACCTGTCCACACACTCAATCAAACAGACTCCAACCTCTCCACAATGGCCAAGACCAGAGAGCTGTGTAAGGACATCAGGGATACAATTGTAGACCTGCACAAGGCTGGGATGGGCTACAGGACAATAGGCAAGCAGCTTCAGCTTGGTGAGAAGGCAACAACTGTTGGCGCAATTATTAGAAAATGGAAGAAGTTCAAGATGACGATAAATCACCCTCGGTCTGGGGCTCCATGCAAGATCTCACCTCGTGGGGCATCAATGATCATGAGGAAGGTGAGGGATCAGCCCAGAACTACACGGCAGGACCTGGTCAATGACCTGAAGAGAGCTGGGACCACAGTCTCAAAGAAAACCATTAGTAACACACTACGCCGTCATGGATTAAAATCCTGCAGCGCACGCAAGGTCCCCCTGCTCAAGCCAGCGCATGTCCAGGCCCGTCTGAAGTTTGCCAATGACCATCTGGATGATCCAGAGGAGGAATGGGAGAAGGTCATGTGGTCTGATGAGACAAAAATAGAGCTTTTTGGTCTAAACTCCACTCGCCGTGTTTGGAGGAAGAAGAAGGATGAGTACAACCCCAAGAACACCATCCCAACAGTGAAGCATGGAGGTGGAAACATCATTCTTTGGGGATGCTTTTCTGCAAAGGGGACAGGACGTCTGCCCCGTATTGAGGGAGGATGGATGGGGCCATGTATCGCGAGATCTTGGCCAACAACCTCCTTCCCTCAGTAAGAGCATTGAAGATGGGTCGTGGCTGGATCTTCCAGCATGACAACGACCCGAAACACACAGCCAGGGCAACTAAGGAGTGGCTCCGTAAGAAGCATCTCAAGGTCCTGGAGTGGCCTAGCCAGTCTCCAGACCTGAACCCAATAGAACATCTTTGCAGGGAGCTGAAAGTCCGTATTGCCCAGCGACAGCCCCGAAACCTGAAGGATCTGGAGAAGGTCTGTATGGAGGAGTGGCCCAAAATCCATGCTGCAGTGTGTGCAAACCCTGGTCAAGACCTACAGGAAACGTATGATCTCTGTAATTGCAAACAAAGGTTTCTGTACCAAATATTAAGTTCTGCTTTTCTGATGTATCAAATACTTATGTCATGCAATAAAATGCAAATGAATTACTTAAAAATCATACAATGTGATTTTCTGGATTTTTGTTTTAGATTCCGTCTCTCACAGTTGAAGTGTACCTATGATAAAAATTACAGACCTCTACATGCTTTGTAAGTAGGAAAACCTGCAAAATCGGCAGTGTATCAAATACTTGTTCTCCCCACTGTATATATATATATATATATATAAAATATATTTTTAAAAAATATATATTTTCCTTCATTATCTTCCCCTAACCCTACCACCGCTCCCCTAATTAGAATAAACTAATGGCCAACAACAATTAGGCTTCTACTTCCAACTTATACATACTATATACATTTTACAGACACAGTATATTTTACAATTGTTCTCTTTTGTTTGTTTTTAGTCCCATCCTTCAGCTACCCTGAACCCCTCCCATCTATCTCTGAAGACCATCCAGTTTTGATTTCTATTTGCCATATATTTTTCAACTGTGCTGTGATGTTTTACAAAAGTTCTGAACCTTTCTATTCTCATAGTTTCTACAGATTGTAAATTAAAGGTAAACATTTTTGCTAAGAGTATTATTATATTATTGAATGATTGACTATGACTTTTCAAAAATATTGGCACGGGTGTTGTTAGGTTGAGGGCCGGCAAACCATGCCAATATATCCCCCAAACACCGGCTTCGAGGGCATTATCACTTTTATACAACGGGTTACCAACATATTCAAATAATGATTGTCATATTTTCATAAAAAAAGTTATTTTGATTAATTTTATTCATACTATTTCATCCTTCCACAAAATATAGTCCAGACACAAATCTAGGGTTTATACCCAAGCCGGATGGTCGTTCGTTCTATCGTTGTGAGGACAGACGCTTGGAGAGTACAGGGAGTGAGACCCACCCGTTGTATAATATTTAATAATTTCTGCCCTCTGAATTCATATTAATTATATAAATAGGCCCGTTTAATTTTGTCTGGCTTGCAAATAAAAATCCAAATAAAATGAAATATTTTTTGCTCATATAATTTAAAAAACAAGTCGCTAGGTGTAGGCAAGGGCTTATGCAAATAGGTAAACTAGGATATGACTAAAGAGTTAATCAGGGTGATTTTTCCACAAATAGACAGGTATTTTCCTTTCCATGGTAGCAAGATCGTATCTATTTTTGCTAACTTTCTATTAAAATGTATTGTGGTGAGATCATGTCTTTCTACCGAGTATGCCCACTTCACCATCAGACCATTTTATTGGTAAACTACACGGTAATGTAAAAGTTGTATTTTTAGTGATCCAATACGTAATATAGTGCACATATCATAATTTGGTTGTAATCCAGAGAGATTCGAAAAATTATCTAGATCCTCTATGAGGCTGTGGAGGGATCCAAATTGTGGATTTAAAAGAAAACATTAATCATCAGCGTACGATGACATCTTTGTTTTTAAGCCCTGTCAGCTACTTCTTAGTGTGATTTGTTGTTCCAGCTAGTTAAGATAGTGATACAATAACATTCTGAGTCACATGCTCTCACCTAGACAAGCTGATGATGTATTAACTCAGTTTTCTGCAACTGGCTGAGGTAAAGATGTGGTAAATAACGTATGGTATACTTCCTCTCTCCCTAAAGCCATCTACCTGGCCAGGAGAAACATCCGGAAGAAGGGGATGCTGGAGCCCTATGAGCAGGTACTGCAGGTGTAAAAAAAAAAAGAAGGAAAAAAATGCATTTCTTAAATAAATCCTGCTGACTACGACTGTGATATGTGGTTGTCTCACCTAGCTATCTCTGGATTTTTACTTTGGTGGATTTGTCGTCTGTCTATTTGACTTTAGATACTTTAGTCAAACATCTGTTGTTTTCAACAGCAACACTACGACAACCTCCACAAATGGATGAACCCCAAGTGGGATTTCATCGTGATGCAGGCTACAGAACAGTACAAGTATGTAACCGTCTGTTGTCTGACGTCTGTTGTCTGTTTATGTGTTGGTAGGGACCCACACGGTGTGCAGGCTTTTGTTCCAGACCAGCACTAACATGCCTGATTCACCTAATCAAGAGCTGTGTGATTATTTGAAATAGGTGTGTTAGTACTTAGATGAATAAAAGCCTGCACACCCAGTGGGTCCCCAAGACTAAGTGTGATTCAATAGTGACCTGGCTTTCTCTGTCTCCTGTATCTATCTCCTTTCCCATGTCTGTCTCTCTGTCTCCTGTCTGTCTCTCTGTCTCCTCTCTGTCTCTCCTATGTCTCTCTGTCTCCTGTCTGTCTCTCCCATGTCTCATGTCTGTCTCTCTGTCTCCTGTCTGTCTCTCCCATGCCACTCTGTCTCCTGTATGTCTCTCCCATGTCTCTCTGTCTCGTATATGTCTCTCCTGTGTCTCTCTGTCTCCTGTCTGTCTCTGTCTCCTGTCTGTATCTTCTGTGTCTCTCTGTCTCCTGTCTGTCTCTCTGTCTGCTGTCTGTCTCTCCCATGTCTCTCTGTCTCCTGTATGTCTCTCCCATGTCTCTCTGTCTCCTATATGTCTCTCCTGTGTCTCTCTTTCTCCTGTGTGTCTCCTGTCTGTCTCTCCCGTGTCTGTCTGTCTCGTGTCTGTCTGTCTCGTGTCTGTCTGTCTCTCCCGTGTCTGTCTGTCTGTCTGTCTGTCTGTCTGTCTGTCTCCTGTCTGTATGTCTCTCCCCTGTCTGTCTGTCTGTCTGTCTGTCTGTCTCCTGTCTGTCTCTCCCCTGTCTGTCTGTCTGTCTCCTGTCTGACTCTCCCCTGTCTGTCTGTCTGTCTGTCTCCTGTCTGTCTCCGTGTGTGTGTCAGGGCTAATAAGGAGAGGAAGAAGCCAGACAGAGTGGTGTTGGACTGTCAGGAGAGAGCCTACTGGATAATACACAGGCCACCAGTGAGTTCAGACCTACCAGAGAGTGTGTGTGTGCGTGTGTGTGTGTGTACACATGGAAAGGATATTGTTCCTGTCAGTCTATGAAGTCCATAGTGTCTAGTCCTGCTCTCTCTCCATTCACTGTGACCCTGTTTCGTGATGGAATTTACTCTGACCCCTCTGTAATGTTCGATGCGGCAGTAAACAGCTCAGAGGCAAGTATATCCTTTTAGGTTATTTAATGGTGAACTCACTTGAATAGTTAATGCAATGGGGCTTCTCTGCTAAATGGCAACATGACTAATGACAAGTTAAGTTCACGGTCATATCCCTACGCAGGTTACTCTAGTGATAGTTGTATCACTCAGTAGTGTTAATACGTGTCACATAGGAACTATATCAGCTCACATCTTCCCTCCTCTTAGTCTGTAGACCTCTATGAGACCTGTATGAGACCTGTATGAGACCTCTATGAGACCTCTATGAGACCTCTATGAGACCTCTATGAGACCTCTATGAGACCAGTATGAGACCTCTATGAGACCTCTATGAGACCTCTATGAGACCTCTATGAGACCAGTATGAGACCTCTATGAGACCTCTATGAGACCTGTAATGTTATTACATGACCAAAAATAAAAACAAGCTTCTCTAGTCTGTCAATGACATAATACTATGCCCCGGATCAATCACAAACAAACATTATTCCCCCCCCCCCCAACAACGGTTTCTGTTATTTTTTTCTCAACAAAACTTTTCTTTCAACATAACAGTCTCTTTATTTTCAGTGTTCCGTCTTAACTTGAACGTTGAACTAATGGCTGCTGGCTGGACTACCAGTTTCCTGCATGGAGATGCTGAGGGTTATTCTGCCTCACTCTCACGATGAGGCCATGGCCCAGACAGACAGAACAGCAACACCAGCAGAGATACAGGACCTGAAACCTCTTCAGAACTAGAGGTCTACTGGGTTCAGTCCAGTCTTTATTACACACTGGGTGGTAGTGAACCAGTACATGGGAACTAACAGGTGTCATCAGTGGAACATTTGGAGAACATCGCCAAGGACTATGTGTGATGTAACAGAACACATGTAAAAAGATATGAGGTGTTTTTTAGGACATGGGAAAATCAAACCTGTTAGCCAGTTCAGGTAGGCCTCCGCGCCACAGCAGGAAACTAGGAGGGGTGCTGGACAACACTGACGGAAATCCAACAAAATGGCTGACCAGGAAAAACTTCCAAAAGGACTAATTAGAGGCAGAAAGGAATTGGAGCACGTTCAAGTAGCTTCCAATTGGCTCATTCATCCCCCCTCCTCTCCCCTGTAACTATTCCCCAGGTCGTTGCAGTAAATGAGAATGTGTTCTCAGTCAACCTACCTGGTAAAATAAGGGTTATTTAAATACAAGTATATATAATGTTCTCATTCAAAATGAACTATGATTGATGATGTTGGTGCCAGATCTGTTTGGAGAAAAAAAATCGGTATGCACATTGGAGACTGTTAACAATGCAAAATGATCGTATGTCAGTTGATGCTTCTTGCTGAGTTTTCCCAGGTCCTTACCCAGGGGTCTGTGCTCCAGACTGTGTAGATAATATGTGGAGGTACAGCACAGCAGACTGACTAAAGAGGTGCTTGGTCTGTCCACAGCGCCGGACACACAGCGCCATGGACTACGGACTGGACCGTCTCATTGACCCCAATGCAGAGGAGGTAACAGGTGAGGACTGTGCTGTCTGAGACATTTCCCTTGGAAAACAGAGAGTGTCCCAAATGGCACCCTGTGCTTTATACAGTGAGTGTACAAAACATTAAGGACACCTTCCTAATATTGAGTCGCCCCCCTTTGTCCTTAGAACAGCCTCAATTCGTCGGGGCGTGGATTCTACAATGTGTTGAAAGCGTTCCACAGGGATGCTGGCCCATGTTGATTCCAATGCTTCCCACAGTTGTGTCAAGTTGGCTGGATGTCCTTTGGGTGGTGGACCATTCTTGATACACACGAGAAACTGTGTATCAAGCGTGAAAAACATATTGAAGAACAATCTGGCATTAATGGCCATGTACTCTTATAATCTCCACCCGGCACAGCCAGAAGAGGACTGGTCACCCCCTCAGAGCCTGGTTCCTCTCTAGGTTTCTTCCTAGGTTCCTGCCTTTCTAGGGAGTTTTTCCTAGCCACCTTGCTTCTACATTTGCATTGCTTGCTGTTTGGGGTTTTAGACTGGGTTTCTGTATAGCACTTTGTGACATCTGCTGATCTAAAAAGGGCTTTATAAATACATTTGACTTGACTTGAAAAACGCAGCAGGCACTTACTACCATACCCCGTTCAAAAGCACTTACATCTTTTGTCTTGCCCATTCACCCTCTGAATGGCACACACACAATCCATGTCTCAATTGTCTCAAGGCTTAAAAATCCTTCTTTAACCCGTCTCCTCCCCTTCATCTACACTGATTTGAAGTGGATTTAACAAGTAACATCAATAAGGGATCATAGCTTTCACCTGGATTCACCTGGTCAGTCTATGTCATGGACAGATCAGGTGTCCTTAATGTTTTGTATACT
>NC_059226.1:492500-512500 GCF_020615455.1 Coregonus clupeaformis
TTCTCTCCCCCTCGCTCTTCCTCCCCCTCGCTCTTCCTCCCCCCCCCTCTCTCCCCCTCGCTCTTCCTCCCCCTTCTCCCCCCTCTCCCCTCGCTCTTCCTCACCCTCCCTCTCCCCCTCGCTCTTCCTCCCCCTTCTCCCCCTCTCTCTCCCCCCTCGCTCTTCCTCCCCCCTTCTCCCCCGCTCTCTCCCCTCGCTCTTCCTCCCCCCATCTCTCTCTCCTCTCTTCCTCCCCCTTCTCCCCCCTCTCTCCCCCTCGCTCTTCCTCCCCCTTCTCCCCCTCTCTCTCCCCCTCGCTCTTCCTCCCCTTCTCCCCCACCTCTCTCTCCCTCAGTGTGGACACCCCCACTAAGTTGAGTGTGGAGCGCTGGGTCCTGAGCTTCTGGGAGCTGATCAGTGACCCTCGAGGCAGAGTCGACTTCAAGCTCTTCCTCAAGAAGGAGCACAGTGGTCAGTACACACACACACACTCGTTCTCAATTAGTTTTTCCTCGATTTCTTGTGTCCTGTCCTCCTCAAAGCGTACTGGGTGAAAATATCAAAAGTTCCTCCAACAGAGGACGCAAGGGATTGAGGAAAGATTCATAGAAAATTGCACCCTATGTTGTGCACTGTGTAGGGAAAAGTGGTGCACTGTGTAGGGAAAAGTAGTGCGCTGTGTAGGGAAAAGTAGTGCACTGTGTAGGGAAAAGTAGTGCACTGTGTAGGGAAAAGTAGTGCACTGTGTAGGGAAAAGCAGTGCACTGTGTAGGGAAAAGTAGCGCACTGTGTAGGGAAAAGTAGTGCACTGTGTAGGGAAAAGTAGTGCACTGTGTAGGGAAAAGTAGTGCACTGTGTAGGGAAAAGTAGTGCACTGTGTAGGGAAAAGCAGTGCACTGTGTAGGGAAAAGGGTGCCATTTCATTTCGGATGCAACCTGTGGTTTACCTTGCATACTGTGGAATGCAGCTCAGCTAACCTAGCATTATGTCTGTGTGTGCATGTGCATACGTGTGCTTTCTGTGTGTGTGTGTACAGCGGAGAACATGGCGTTCTATGAGGCAGCTGAGGAAATGAGATGGGGAGCGGCATCTGCTATTCCAGAGAAGTCCCAGTTCATCTTCAAGTGAGTTACACTGGAGAATGTGTGAGAGAGAGGGCGAGAGAGTTGCTGCTTGGTTTTTAACCTGTGTGTGTGTGTGTGTGTGTGTGTGTGTGTGTGTGTGTGTGTGTGTGTGTGTGTGTGTGTGTGTGTGTGTGTGTGTGTGTGTGTGTGTGTGTGTGTGTGTGTGTGCGCGTGTGCGCGTGTGCAGCACCTTCCTGAAACCCGGAGCTCCTAGATGGATCAACATTGACGGTCGTACCATGGGGCTGACAGTGAAGGGACTGGTTGTTCCTCACCGCTACGTCCTCGACGCTGCCCAGACACACATCTTCCTGCTCATGAAGAAGGTGTGTGTTGTGTATTAGTCCCTCCAAACAGAGGGGTCAGGCTCATTCATCACACCAGCATAGTTCACTGAACCACCTCAGTTACACAACTAACGCACAATATACAAAGGCTACAGTTTGCTGTTTTTTTTTTTTAGCTGTTAGCTAAATAATAGAAAGTTATTTGTCATAATGCACAGCTGGAATGCAAGATTGTGTGGCCGTTCCATAACTTCAGAATGAGGAATTGGCGTGCTCAACTCAAAAGTTTGTAGTAACGAAAAGTATTTGGGTGCCGGGTTCAAAAGACATCCACTGGAAAAAAGGAAAAACCCTGCACTCACTGAAATATTATTCTAGTTGTAATGCATTTTTATTTATTTGCAGCAGAGGTGCTGCAAAAAAAATACATTAAAACTTAAAGCTTTCATAATGTCCCCTCCTCTGTCTCTATCCCAGGATACCTTCTACCGCTACCTCAAGTCTCCAGTCCACAAAGACATGCAGAAGAGGGCTCTGGTCCCGGCCCCTCACGTCTTCACGTAAGATGCTGCAGGATATACTGCACCCACACAATATCATTGTTTATTGGACTGTACATTCACCTGTCTCTACCAAGCAATAGAGCTAATATCATGTGTATGTGGTTGCATCGCTCTTCTTTTACAAGAGACATTCAGCTACTCTTGGAGGAACGTGGACATTCAAGAAAAGCAGTGGTCTTGATTTGCAACATGAATCTGATCAACGCTCACCTCTTGTCTCCTCCCCCTCTCTCCTCTCTCTCTTCCCTCTTCCCCCTCTCCAGTGATGCCCAGTTGGAGGCCAATGAGAGGAATCGTAACCCAGGCATCAGCCCCATCATTCTGTGGCAGCAGGAGGAGGAGGAGAAGGCAGCAGCAGCTGTTGCTGCCAGGCCCATTGACGTCAAAGCCATGATGGCCACCAACAAGCTGGACAGGAAGTAGAGAGAGCCCAGGGCACCATGGGAAATGGAGTTTAATATACATACTGTTGTTCATCTAATATATATATACACTACCAGTCAAAAGTTTCGACACACCTACTCATTCAAGGGTTTTTGTTTATTTTGACAATTTTTTACATTGTAAATTAATAGTGAAGACATCAAAACTATGAAATAACACATATGGAATCATGTAGTAACCAAAAAAGTGTTAAACAAATCAAAATATATTTTATATTTGAGATTCTTCAAAGTAGCCACCCTTTGCTTTGAAGACAGCTTTGCACACTCTTGGCATATTAAGATACTATATCAAATGGATAATTATGCTGTAATGGATAATTATATACATCTGGAAGAGCCATAAATGTACAGAGTAGGGTGATATAAGATAAAATGTATAACTGTACTTCGAAGAGAAAGCTAGCCAGAGATAAGTTATTGTTACCAGTCTGCAGCCAGAGATAAGTTATTGTTACCAGTCTGCAGCCAGAGATAGATAACAGTTATTGTTACCAGTCTGCAGCCAGAGATAGATAACAGTTATTGTTACCAGTCTGCAGCCAGAGATAGATAACAGTTATTGTTACCAGTCTGCAGCCAGAGATAGATAACAGTTATTGTTACCAGTCTGCAGCCAGAGATAGATAACAGTTATTGTTACCAGTCTGCAGCCAGAGATAGAGAACAGTTATTGCTACCAGTCTGCAGCCAGAGATAGAGAACAGTTATTGTTACCAGTCTGCAGCCAGAGATAGATAACAGTTATTGCTACCAGTCTGCAGCCAGAGATAGAGAACAGTTATTGTTACCAGTCTGCAGCCAGAGATAGATAAGTTATTGTTACCAGTCTGCAGCCAGAGATAGAGAACAGTTATTGCTACCAGTCTGCAGCCAGAGATAGAGAACAGTTATTGTTACCAGTCTGCAGCCAGAGATAGAGAACAGTTATTGCTACCAGTCTGCAGCCAGAGATAGAGAACAGTTATTGTTACCAGTCTGCAGCCAGAGATAGATAAGTTATTGTTACCAGTCTGCAGCCAGAGATAGATAACAGTTATTGTTACCAGTCTGCAGCCAGAGATAGATAACAGTTATTGTTACCAGTCTGCAGCCAGAGATAGATAACAGTTATTGTTACCAGTCTGCAGCCAGAGATAGATAACAGTTATTGTTACCAGTCTGCAGCCAGAGATAGATAACAGTTATTGCTACCAGTCTGCAGCCAGAGATAGATAACAGTTATTGTTACCAGTCTGCAGCCAGAGATAGATAACAGTTATTGTTACCAGTCTGCAGCCAGAGATGGATAACAGTTATTGTTACCAGTCTGCAGCCAGAGATAGATAACAGTTATTGTTACCAGTCTGCAGCCAGAGATGGATAACAGTTATTGTTACCAGTCTGCAGCCAGAGATAGATAACAGTTATTGTTACCAGTCTGCAGCCAGAGATAGATAACAGTTATTGTTACCAGTCTGCAGCCAGAGATGGATAACAGTTATTGTTACCAGTCTGCAGCCAGAGATAGATAACAGTTATTGTTACCAGTCTGCAGCCAGAGATGGATAACAGTTATTGTTACCAGTCTGCAGCCAGAGATAGAGAACAGTTATTGTTACCAGTCTGCAGCCAGAGGTTAGTCAGCCGAGTCTCCTGAGTGGCGCAGTGGTCTAAGGCACTGCATCGCAGTGCTAACTGTGCCACTAGAGATCCTGGTTCGAATCCAGGCTCTGTCGCAGCCGGCCGCGACCGGGAGACTCATGGGTGGCGCACAATTGGCCCAGCGTCGTCCAGGGTAGGGGAGGGAATGGCCGGCAGGGATGTAGCTCAATTGATAGAGCATGGCGTTTGCAACGCCAGGGTTGTGGGTTCGATTCCCATGGGGGGCCAGTATAAAAAAATATATATATATATGTATTCACTAACTGTAAGTCGCTCTGGATAAGAGCGTCTGCTAAAATGACTAAAATGTAAAATGTTATATGTGCGTGTTTGTAAGTCTCACATGTCCCATAACTCTGTATAAGGAGGTGTATTGTTCATGTCTTTGACATACAGTGGCTTGCCAAAGTATTCACCCCTTCAGCATTTTTCCTATTTTGTTGCCTTACAACTTGGAATTAAAATGGATTTTTTGGGGGTGTGTATCATTTGATTTACACAACATGCCTACCACTTTGAAGATGCAAAATATTTTTTGGGGTGAAACAAACAAGAAATAAGACAATAAAACAGAAAACTTGAGCGTGCATAACTATTCTGTGTATGTCCATTACATGAAATCCTAATAAAAATCAATTTAAATTACAGGTTGTAATGCAACAAAATAGGAAAAACGCCAAGGGGGATGAATAGTTTTGCAAGGCACTGGTCAGTCTAAAGCTATTTCTACAACCACTACGATGTCAAATCTTAACCTGTCCACACGCTCCCATCTGTCTGTCAGGGTAGAGGACGGATGTTAAATAACATGTCAGGTGTTGTCTGTGTGCAGGCTGACGTTTTGTTTCCCTCTACCTATGTTCTGATAATCCGGTCTCTGACCCAATAATTGTAAAATATGTAATAAAAACATAATCCTTTTATGAACATGCTGCTTCTGCTTCAGAACATTGATAATTTGTGTGTGTCTCTGTCTGTCTGTGTGTGTCTCTGTCTGTCTGTGTGTGTCTCTGTCTGTCTGTCTGTGTGTGTCTCTGTGTGTGTGTGTCTCTGTGTGTGTGTGTGTCTGTCTGTCTGTGTGTGTCTCTGTCTGTCTGTGTGTGTGTCTCTGTGTGTGTGTGTCTCTGTGGGTGTGTGTCTGTCTGTGTACTGTGTGTGTGTGTGTGTGTCTCTGTGTGTGTGTGTGTGTCTGTCTGTCTGTGTGTGTGTCTGTGTGTGTGTGTCTCTGTGTGTGTGTGTGTCTGTCTGTCTGTGTGTGTGTCTCTGTCTGTGTGTGTCTCTGTCTGTCTGTGTGTGTGTCTCTGTGTGTGTGTGTCTCTGTGGGTGTGTGTCTGTCTGTGTACTGTGTGTGTGTGTCTCTGTGTGTGTGTGTGTCTGTCTGTCTGTGTGTGTGTCTCTGTGTGTGTGTGTCTGTCTGTGACTATCCTCACCCGTCTCCAATCTTATCAGCAGGACCCAGACAGCGATCAGGTATATACTCCAACATGATCCATCTCCACTATACTAACAAAATAAATCACACATCAACACAATCTCATTAATAAATCTGTCCAAACTGTTTTATTGATCCATATATTCTTCTAACAGTCAGTCTCTGTACAGTACAAGGCGTTTAAAGAGTCCAACAGTAGTCACACTCCTTATTTGGTTGAGTACCAAATGGCACCCTATTCCCTATTTAGTGGGGATAGTTCCTATAGGTATGAATGGCACCCTATTTCCTATAGGTCCTGGTCTAAAGTAGTGCACTATGTAGGGAATAGGGTGACATTTGGGACTCAGCCTTATTTGGCCATGCCAGACAACCAGCCCAGCTTGAACAGCGATGGCGCCGCCGGCTCCTCCTCCTGATTGGCTAGCTGTCTGAACAGGTTGCCAGGGCGGAAGGTGTCGTCATGGGTGGGTTTAGAGGTGGGTGAGGCCTAGGGGAGAGAGAAATTGAGGAGGGAGATGGGGAGGAGAGGATTTAAACAACAGATATGGGTTGAGTTACTTAACAGTCGGAACTTGGTCGTGTTCATTAGGCACCATACAGAAGATAACGCTTTGAAACTGAAGTAAAATAGAGAGAGAGACCACCTGACCTGAGAGAAACAGGGAGAGACTACCTGACCTGAGAGAAACAGGGAGAGACTACCTGACCTGAGAGAAACAGGGAGAGACCACCTGACCTGAGAGAAACAGAGAGAGACCACCTGACCTGAGAGAAACAGAGAGAGACCACCTGACCTGAGAGAAACAGAGAGAGACCACCTGACCTGAGAGAAACAGAGAGAGACCACCTGACCTGAGAGAAACAGAGAGAGACCACCTGACCTGAGAGAAACAGAGAGAGACTACCTGACCTGAGAGAAACAGAGAGAGACCACCTGACCTGAGAGAAACAGGGAGAGACCACCTGACCTGAGAGAAACAGAGAGAGACTACCTGACCTGAGAGAAACAGAGAGAGACTACCTGACCTGAGAGAAACAGAGAGAGACTACCTGACCTGAGAGAAACAGAGAGAGACTACCTGACCTGAGAGAAACAGAGAGAGACTACCTGACCTGAGAGAAACAGAGAGACTACCTGACCTGAGAGAAACAGAGAGAGACTACCTGACCTGAGAGAAACAGAGAGAGACTACCTGACCTGAGAGAAACAGGGAGAGACTACCTGACCTGAGAGAAACAGGGAGAGACTACCTGACCTGAGAGACTACCTGAACTGAGAGAAACAGGGAGAGACTACCTGACCTGAGAGACTACCTGAACTGAGAGAAACAGGGAGAGACTACCTGACCTGAGAGACTACCTGAACTGAGAGAAACAGGGAGAGACTACCTGAACTGAGAGAAACAGGGAGAGACTACCTGACCTGAGAGACTACCTGACCTGAGAGAAACAGAGAGAGACCACCTGACCTGAGAGAAACAGAGAGAGACCACCTGACCTGAGAGAAACAGAGAGAGACCACCTGACCTGAGAGAAACAGAGAGAGACCACCTGACCTGAGAGAAACAGAGAGAGACCACCTGACCTGAGAGAAACAGAGAGAGACTACCTGACCTGAGAGAAACAGAGAGAGACCACCTGACCTGAGAGAAACAGAGAGAGACTACCTGACCTGAGAGAAACAGAGAGAGACTACCTGACCTGAGAGAAACAGAGAGAGACTACCTGACCTGAGAGAAACAGAGAGAGACTACCTGACCTGAGAGAAACAGAGAGACTACCTGACCTGAGAGAAACAGAGAGAGACTACCTGACCTGAGAGAAACAGGGAGAGACTACCTGACCTGAGAGAAACAGGGAGAGACTACCTGACCTGAGAGACTACCTGAACTGAGAGAAACAGGGAGAGACTACCTGACCTGAGAGACTACCTGAACTGAGAGAAACAGGGAGAGACTACCTGACCTGAGAGACTACCTGAACTGAGAGAAACAGGGAGAGACTACCTGAACTGAGAGAAACAGGGAGAGACTACCTGACCTGAGAGACTACCTGAACTGAGAGAAACAGGGAGAGACTACCTGACCTGAGAGACTACCTGAACTGAGAGAAACAGGGAGAGACTACCTGACCTGAGAGAAACAGGGAGAGACTACCTGACCTGAGAGACTACCTGAACTGAGAGAAACAGGGAGAGACTACCTGACCTGAGAGACTACCTGACCTGAGAGAAACAGGGAGAGACTACCTGACCTGAGAGACTACCTGAACTGAGAGAAACAGGGAGAGACTACCTGACCTGAGAGAAACAGAGAGAGACTACCTGACCTGAGAGAAACAGAGAGAGACCACCTGACCTGAGAGAAACAGGGAGAGACTACCTGACCTGAGAGAAACAGGGAGAGACTACCTGACCTGAGAGACTACCTGACCTGAGAGAAACAGAGAGAGACTACCTGAACTGAGAGAAACAGGGAGAGACTACCTGACCTGAGAGAAACAGGGAGAGACTACCTGAACTGAGAGAAACAGTGAGAGGCTACCTGAACTGAGAGAAACAGGGAGAGACTACCTGACCTGAGAGAAACAGAGAGAGACTACCTGACCTGAGAGAAACAGAGAGACTACCTGACCTGAGAGAAACAGAGAGAGACTACCTGACCTGAGAGAAACAGAGAGAGACTACCTGACCTGAGAGAAACAGGGAGAGACTACCTGACCTGAGAGAAACAGGGAGAGACTACCTGACCTGAGAGACTACCTGAACTGAGAGAAACAGGGAGAGACTACCTGACCTGAGAGACTACCTGAACTGAGAGAAACAGGGAGAGACTACCTGACCTGAGAGAAACAGGGAGAGACTACCTGACCTGAGAGACTACCTGAACTGAGAGAAACAGGGAGAGACTACCTGACCTGAGAGACTACCTGACCTGAGAGAAACAGGGAGAGACTACCTGACCTGAGAGACTACCTGAACTGAGAGAAACAGGGAGAGACTACCTGACCTGAGAGAAACAGAGAGAGACTACCTGACCTGAGAGAAACAGAGAGAGACCACCTGACCTGAGAGAAACAGGGAGAGACTACCTGACCTGAGAGAAACAGGGAGAGACTACCTGACCTGAGAGACTACCTGACCTGAGAGAAACAGAGAGAGACTACCTGAACTGAGAGAAACAGGGAGAGACTACCTGACCTGAGAGAAACAGGGAGAGACTACCTGAACTGAGAGAAACAGTGAGAGGCTACCTGAACTGAGAGAAACAGGGAGAGACTACCTGACCTGAGAGAAACAGAGAGAGACTACCTGACCTGAGAGAAACAGGGAGAGACTACCTGACCTGAGAGAAACAGGGAGAGACTACCTGACCTGAGAGAAACAGGGAGAGACTACCTGAACTGAGAGAAACAGAGAGAGACTACCTGACCTGAGAGAAACAGGGAGAGACTACCTGACCTGAGAGACTACCTGACCTGAGAGAAACAGAGAGAGACTACCTGAACTGAGAGAAACAGAGAGAGACCGCCTGAACTGAGAGAAACAGGGAGAGACTACCTGACCTGAGAGAAACAGGGAGAGACTACCTGACCTGAGAGAAACAGGGAGAGACTACCTGACCTGAGAGAAACAGGGAGAGACTACCTGACCTGAGAGAAACAGGGAGAGACTACCTGAACTTGTCCAACATTCTGTGCGTGACATGAACACGACCCTGGCTTCATCTCCTCCCTAATATAAAAGGAAGCTGTTCTGCTTCCTTTGTTTTGTTTGTTCAGATCAGTGCAGATGAAGGAGAGGAGACAATGAGATGAGGCCACTAAGGAGAGGAAGCCACGTCAAGAGTGTTGAGATGCACCGCATAGAGAAAAAAAAAGTTCATTGATGTGATGAGCTGCTTGCTTCATGCACAACAACACTTGCTGTTTGTCTGGTCACAGATATGGTTTGGAGTGGTGTGAGGCAGGGTTTGAGATCAATTCCATTTTAATACAGTCAATTCAGGAGAATCGAAAAACCCTCTAAGATAAAAATAGGAAAATTGCCAATTCATGAATTGAATATCAATTGACTAGCTAAATTGACTGCAGATCCCGGCAGACAGCGTGAAACCAGGGCTCCATAGGGCTCTGCTCAACAAGAGTGCACTATACAGGGGGTAAGGTGTCATTTCGTACGCAGACCACATGTCCCTGTTAGTTAGCGATCTGAGGCAAAATCAAATCAAACCGTAGCCACGCTAAAAAAACAAATGCGGAAAATAGTTGTTAGCTTAGTACACTGCAAACCCACCCGCTGCAAAAACACTTGAGTGCAAGTGAAAATAACACACTATAGATACAGCACCGGTTAAAAGTTCGGACACACCTACTCATTCCAGGGTTTCTCTTTATTAATTTTTATTTTCTACATTGTAGAATAATAGTGAAGACATCAAAACTATGATGTATTCACTCTCCTCCCAGAGGACCTGAGCCCTAGGACCATGCCTCAGGACTACCTGGCCTGATGACTCCTAGGACCATGCCTCAGGACTACCTGGCCTGATGACTCCTAGGACCATGCCTCAGGACTACCTGGCCTGATGACTCCTAGGACCATGCCTCAGGACTACCTGGCCTGATGACTCCTGGCTGTCCCCAGTCCACCTGGTCCTCTCTCCCTCTCCTCCCGGAGGACCTGAGCCCTAGGACCATGCCTCAGGACTACCTGGCCTGATGACTCCTGGCTGTCCCCAGTCCTCTCCCTCTCTCCCTCCCCTCCCAGAGGACCTGAGCCCTAGGACCATGCCTCAGGACTACCTGGCCTGATGACTCCTGGCTGTCCCCAGTCCACCTGGTCCTCTCTCCCTCCCCTCCCAGAGGACCTGAGCCCTAGGACCATGCCTCAGGACTACCTGGCCTGATGACTCCTGGCTGTCCCCAGTCCACCTGGTCGTGCTGCTGCTCCAGATTCCACTCTTCTGCCTGCGGCTATGGAACCCTGACCTGTCCTTGTCCCGGACCTGCTGTTTTCGACTCTCTCTCGCTCTCCCTCTCTCTCTCTCTACCGCACCTGCTGTCTCGACCTCTGAATGCTCGGCTATGAAAAGCCAACTGATATTTACTCCTGATGTACTGACCTGTTGCAACCTCTACAACCACTGTGATTATTATTTGACCCTGCTGGTCATTTATGAACGTTTGATCATCTTGAAGAACAAATCTGGCCTTAATGGCCATGTACTGTTATAATCTCCACCCGGCACAGCCAGAAGAGGACTGGTCACCCCTCAGAGCCTGGTTCCTCTCTAGGTTTCTTCCTAGGTTCCTGCCTTTCTAGGGAGTTTTTCCTAGCCACCGTGCTTCTACATCTGCATTGCTTGCTGTTTGGGGTTTTAGGCTGGGTTTCTGTATAGCACTTTGTGACATCTGCTGATATAAAAAGGGCTTTATAAATAACATTTGATTGATTTGATTGATATGGAATCATGTAGTAACCAAAAAAAGTGTTAAACAAATCAAAATATATTTTATATTTGAGATTCTTCACAGTAGCCACCCTTTGTCTTGATCACAGCTTTGCACTCTCTTGGCATTCTCTCAACCAGCTTCATGAGGTTGACACCTGGAATGCATTTCAATTAACAGGTGTGCCTTGTTAAAAGTTCATTTGTGAAATTTATTTCCTTCTTAATGCGTTTGAGCCAATCAGTTATGTTGTGACAAGGTGGGGATGGTATACAGAAGATAGTCCTATTTGGTAAAAGATCAAGTCCATATTATGGCAAGAACAGCTCAAATTAGCAAAGAGAAATGACAGTCCATCATTACTTTAAATTTAAGACATGAAGGACAGTCAATCCGGAAAATGTCAAGAACTTTGAAAGTTTCTTAAAGTGCAGTCGCAAAAACCATCAAGCGCTATGATGAAACTGGCTCTCATGAGGACCACCACAGGAAAGGAAGACCCAGAGTTACCTCTGCTGCAGAGGATAAGTTCATTACAGTTAAATGAACCTCAAAAATTGCAGCCCAAATAAATGCTTCAGAGTTCAAGTAACAGACGCATCTCAACATCAACTGTTCAGAGGAGACTGCGTGACTCAGGCCTTCATGGTCGAATTGCTGCAAAGAAACCACTACTAAAGGACACCAATAATAAGAAGAGACTTGCTTGGGCCAAGAAACACGAGCAATGGACATTAGACTGGTGGAAATCTGTCCTTTGGTCTGATGAGTCCATATTTGAGATTTTTGTTTCCAAACGCCATGTTTTTGTGAGACGCAGAGTAGGTGAATGGATGATCTCCGCATGTGTGGTTCCCACCGTGAAGCATGGAGGAGAAGGTGTGATGGTGCTTTGCTTGCGACACTGTCTGTGATTTATTTAAAATTCAAGGCACACTTAACCAGCATGGCTACCACAGCATTCTGCAGCGATACGCCATCCCATCTGGTTTGCGCTTAGTGGGACTATCATTTGTTTTTCAACAGGCCAATGACCCAACACACCTCCAGGCTGTGTAAGGGCTATTTGACCAAGAAGGAGAGTGATGGAGTGCTGCATCAGATGACCTGGCCTCCACAATCACCCGAGATCCACCCAAATGAGATGGTTTGGGATGAGTCGGACCGCAGAGTGAAGGAAAAGCAGCCAACAAGTGCTCAGCATATGTGGGAACTCCTTCAAGACTGTTGGAAAAGCATTCCAGGTGACTACCTCATGAAGCTGGTTGAGAGAATGCAAAGCTGTCATCAAGGCAAAGGGTGGCTACTTTGAAGAATCTCAAATATAAAAATATATTTTGATTTGTTTAACACTTTTTTGGTTACTACATGATTCCATATGTGTTATTTCATAGTTTTTGATGTCTTCACTATTATTCTAGAATGTAGAAAATAGTAAAAATAAAGAAAAACCCTTGAATGAGTAGGTGTGTCCAAACCTTTGACTGGTAGTGTAGATAACTAAAGACACTACACACACACTAAAGATACCACACACACACTAAAGATACCACACACACACACACTACACTAAAGATACCACACACACACACACACTACACTAAAGATACCACACTACACACACACACTACATTAAAGATACCACACTACACACACACACACACACACACACACACACACACACACACACACACACACACTAAAGATACCACACTACACACACACACTAAAGATACCACACTACACACACACACTAAAGATACCACACACACACACACACACACACTAAAGATACCACACACACACACTACACTAAAGATACAACACACACAATGACCTGTTGCTGCTGTCCTGGGTCTGTTGCCCTCAACACAGCTGGAAATGCAGACAACATAAAACCACAACATAAAACATCATGATACATATCATAGGACATCAACAGAAACGGCAAAGTAAAGGTTTTAAAAAATATTATTCTACTGAAACTTGAGGTGAGGTTGAAATTCATACAGGCAGGCTTATATGAAAACCTCAGCTATACGTTCAACCTCAACACCCCCTCCTCCCCTCAACACCCCCCGTCCATCCGTCTGTCCGTCCGTGTGACTCACCAGTGGGCGTGTGATGTCAGCTCCCTGTGTGGAGGACTTGGTCTTACGGGAGTTGGTCATGCTTAGAGGTAACAGCCCAAACCTGGAGAACATAGACCAGACACAGGGTTCTGGGTTAAAAACACTTCTGGACCTGTAGCCTATTCTAACCTGGAGAACAGTGAGACCAGAGACAGGGTTCTGGGTAAAAAACACTTCTGGACCTGTAGCCTATTCTAACCTGTAGAACAGAGAGACCAGACACAGGGTACTGGGTTAAAAACACTTCTGGACCTGTAGCCTATTCTAACCTGTAGAACAGAGAGACCAGACACAGGGTTCTGGGTAAAAAACACTTCTGGACCTGTAGCCTATTCTAACCTGGAGAACAGTGAGACCAGAGACAGGGTTCTGGGTTAAAAACACTTCTGGACCTGTAGCCTATTCTAACCTGGAGAACAGTGAGACCAGAGACAGGGTTCTGGGTAAAAAACACTTCTGGACCTGTAGCCTATTCTAACCTGTAGAACAGAGAGACCAGACACAGGGTACTGGGTTAAAAACACTTCTGGACCTGTAGCCTATTCTAACCTGTAGAACAGAGAGACCAGACACAGGGTTCTGGGTAAAAAACACTTCTGGACCTGTAGCCTATTCTAACCTGGAGAACTGAGAGACCAGACACAGGGTTCTGGGTTAAAAACACTTCTGGACCTGTAGCCTATTCTAACCTGGAGACCAGAGACAGGGTGCTGGGATTATTATTATTATTTTATTATATTAAAAACACTTCTGGACCTGTAGCCTATTCATAAGGCATCTCAGAGTAGAAGTGCTGATCTGGGATCAGGTCCCCCTGTCCACGCCATCTTACTCACTATGATCTAAAAGGGAAATCTGATCCAATATCAGCACTCCTATTCGGAGACACTTTTTAATGATTATGGGCCCTAGGGTGTGTGTTTGTGCGGGTGTGTGTTCTCACCTGATCTGGCTGTTGGCCAGCGGCAGGATGTTGAAAGGTTCCTGAGAGCCCACGCTGTTACCACGGGAAACAAACTGTTTCTCTGTCCCCGTCAACAACCCCAACAACACCTGGAACAACACGACATTATCACAACATGAACACAGTGTTTGGAATGGGGACATTTAAAGTGAATAAAGTCATTAACACAACGCTTAGCATATTGCTATATCTCCCCTGTGTGTAACACACATGATTTCCAGTGTTGTGGTCGTACAGGGTGTGGGTTGATGGTCTCTGGACTCCATGCTGTATGTTATGGATTGTTCTCATATCTGTTGATAGTGACTGACATCAGACTGGAGGTCTGGACCAAGGACACTGATTGTTATTGTATTCTGTAACACTGTGATCTGTAGCAGCTGACAAAGTTGTTTAGAATTCCTCCAAGCCTCTGGGCTGGTGTTTCCAGAACATTTGGTGCTGTGTGATTACGATATAATGGCCTTCTCAGAGCAGGCCAAGTTAGACATTTTCTCTGCTACTGTACTGGAGGCAGTCGCAGCTTGTAATTAAACTGAAATTATTTCGATTGATGTTATCAACGATTTCTCTCTTTTTTGTTGACCTGGAAATTCCCTTTACAATGTTATTACAACATTATCACAATGTTATTACAACATAACATTATCACAATGTTAACATAACATTATCACAATGTTAACAAAACATTATCACAATGTTAACAAAACATTATCACAATGTTAACACAACATTATCACAATGTTAACACAACATTATCACAATGTTAACAAAACATTATCACAATGTTAACACAACATAATGTTATAACAATGTTAACACAACCAAAACACAACAATGGCATAATATAACACACCACAACATTATAATTACGTTAACACAACATTAACAACATCTGAATCACCAACAGCACCTCAGAGCGCTACAAATTGTGACCAAAGTTACCACATGACCAATACACGGTGGATGAACCAGGAAAACCCTATTGTACATTGATACCATGATAATATCATGATTTCTTTTAGTCTCTATTCACATGTTAGTAGTGTCAGGGGGTGGGGCCATTCGTACCGAACTCCTCTGTGATAGGCGGTTGAGGTTGCTGTTGAGTGGCGGCGTGAACACATCCAGGTCAAAGGGGTCAATGTAGCTCTCCAGCGAATCACAAACCTTCTGGACCCTGTAACATACAGAGAGAGCAGGAGGTTAATGGACCCTGTAACATACAGAGACCAGGAGGTTAATGGACCCTGTAACATACAGAGAGACCAGGAGGTTAATGGACCCTGTAACATACAGAGAGACCAGGAGGTTACAGGACCCTGTAACATACAGAGACCAGGAGGTTAATGGACCCTGTAACATACAGAGACCAGGAGGTTAATGGACCCTGTAACATACAGAGACCAGGAGGTTAATGGACCCTGTAACATACAGAGAGACCAGGAGGTTAATGGACCCTGTAACATACAGAGACCAGGAGGTTAATGGACCCTGTAACATACAGAGAGACCAGGAGGTTACAGGACCCTGTAACATACAGAGACCAGGAGGTTAATGGACCCTGTAACATACAGAGAGACCAGGAGGTTAATGGACCCTGTAACATACAGAGAGACCAGGAGGTTACAGGACCCTGTAACATACAGAGAGACCAGGAGGTTAATGGACCCTGTAACATACAGAGACCAGGAGGTTAATGGACCCTGTAACATACAGAGACCAGGAGGTTAATGGACCCTGTAACATACAGAGAGACCAGGAGGTTACAGGACCCTGTAACATACAGAGAGACCAGGAGGTTAATGGACCCTGTAACATACAGAGACCAGGAGGTTAATGGACCCTGTAACATACAGAGAGACCAGGAGGTTAATGGACCCTGTAACATACAGAGACCAGGAGGTTAATGGACCCTGTAACATACAGAGAGACCAGGAGGTTAATGGACCCTGTAACATACAGAGAGACCAGGAGGTTAATGGACCCTGTAACATACAGAGACCAGGAGGTTAATGGACCCTGTAACATACAGAGAGACCAGGAGGTTACAGGACCCTGTAACATACAGAGAGACCAGGAGGTTAATGGACCCTGTAACATACAGAGACCAGGAGGTTACAGGACCCTGTAACATACAGAGACCAGGAGGTTAATGGACCCTGTAACATACAGAGAGACCAGGAGGTTACAGGACCCTGTAACATACAGAGAGACCAGGAGGTTACAGGACCCTGTAACATACAGAGAGACCAGGAGGTTAATGGACCCTGTAACATACAGAGAGACCAGGAGGTTAATGGACCCTGTAACATACAGAGAGACCAGGAGGTTAATGGACCCTGTAACATACAGAGAGACCAGGAGGTTAATGGACCCTGTAACATACAGAGAGACCAGGAGGTTAATGGACCCTGTAACATACAGAGAGACCAGGAGGTTAATGGACCCTGTAACATACAGAGAGACCAGGAGGTTACAGGACCCTGTAACATACAGAGAGACCAGGAGGTTAACGGACCCTGTAACATACAGAGAGACCAGGAGGTTAATGTTACAACCAGTGATACCAGGGCATTGAACGTGTGTGTGTGTGTGTGTGTGTGTGTGTACCTGGGGTCTTGGTGAGAGCGGAAGCCCTTGTCCTCCTCTAGTCTAGTACTCAGGGTAGCAGTGAGATATCTCAGGTCAAACAACAGCTGTAGAGATCTGTTCTGGGTCATAGGGAACGGACAGTCCTGGAGAAAGCGAGAGAGAGACAGAGAGAGAGAGATAGAGAGAGAGATATCAACTCATTTCGTTGTCCAGGTGTGTGTGTGTGTGTGTTACCTTGTCCTGTGTGTGTGTGTTACCTTGTCCTGTGTGGTGTGTGTGAGGGTGTGTGAATGTGTGTGTGTGTGTTACCTTGTCCTGTGTGGTGTGTGTGTGTATGTGTATGTGGTGTGTGAGGGTGTGTGTGTGTGTGTTACCTTGTCCTGTGTGGTGTGTGTGTTACCTTGTCCTGTGTGGTGTGTGTGTTACCTTGTCCTGTGTGTGTGTGTGTGTGAGGGTGTGTGTGTGTGTTACCTTGTCCTGTGTGGTGTGTGTGAGGGTGTGTGAATGTGTATGTGTGTGTGTGTGTGTGTTACCTTGTCCTGTGTGGTGTGTGTGTGTATGTGTATGTGGTGTGTGAGGGTGTGTGTGTGTGTGTTACCTTGTCCTGTGTGGTGTGTGTGTTACCTTGTCCTGTGTGGTGTGTGTGTTACCTTGTCCTGTGTGTGTGTGTGTGTGAGGGTGTGTGTGTGTGTTACCTTGTCCTGTGTGGTGTGTGTGAGGGTGTGTGTGTGTGTTACCTTGTCCTGTGTGTGTGTGTGTGTGTGTGTGTGTGTGTTACCTTGTCATGTGTGTGTGTGTGTGTGTGTGTTACCTTGTCCTGTGTGGTGTGTGTGTGTGTGTGTGTGTGTGTTACCTTGTCCTGTGTGTGTGTGTGTGTGTTACCTTGTCCTGTGTGGTGTGTGTGAGGGTGTGTGTGTGTGTTACCTTGTCCTGTGTGTGTGTGTGTGTGTGTGTGTGTGTGTGTGTGTGTGTTACCTTGTCCTGTGTGTGTGTGTGTGTTACCTTGTCCTGTGTGGGTGTGTGTGTGTGTGTGTGTGTTACCTTGTCCTGTGTGGTGTGTGAGGGTGTGTGTGTGTGTTACCTTGTCCTGTGTGTGTGTGTGTGTGTGTGTGTGTGTGTGTTACCTTGTCCTGTGTGGTGTGTGAGGGTGTGTGTGTGTGTTACCTTGTCATGTGTGTGTGTGTGTGTGAGGGTGTGTGTGTGTGTGTTACCTTGTCCTGTGTGGTGTGTGAGGGTGTGTGTGTGTGTGTTACCTTGTCCTGTGTGGTGTGTGTGAGGGTGTGTGTGTGTGTTACCTTGTCATGTGTGTGTGTGTGTGAGGGTGTGTGTGTGTGTGTTACCTTGTCCTGTGTGGTGTGTGAGGGTGTGTGTGTGTGTTACCTTGTCCTGTGTGTGTGTGTGTGTGAGGGTGTGTGTGTGTGTGTTACCTTGTCCTGTGTGGTGTGTGAGGGTGTGTGTGTGTGTTACCTTGTCCTGTGTGTGTGTGTGTGTGTGTGTGTGTGTGTGTGTGTGTTACCTTGTCCTGTGTGGTGTGTGAGGGGTGTGTGTGTGTGTTACCTTGTCCTGTGTGTGTGTGTGTGTGTGTTACCTTGTCCTGTGTGGTGTGTGAGGGTGTGTGTGTGTGTTACCTTGTCCTGTGTGTGTGTGTGCGTGTGTGTGTGTGTGTTACCTTGTCCTGTGTGGTGTGTGAGGGTGTGTGTGTGTGTTACCTTGTCCTGTGTGTGTGTGTGTGAGGGTGTGTGTGTGTGTTGCCTTGTCCTGTGTGTGTGTGTGTGTGTGTGTGTGTTACCTTGTCCTGTGTGGTGTGTGAGGGTGTGTGTGTGTGTTACCTTGTCCTGTGTGTGTGTGTGTGTGTGTTACCTTGTCCTGTGTGGTGTGTGAGGGTGTGTGTGTGTGTTACCTTGTCCTGTGTGTGTGTGTGTGAGGGTGTGTGTGTGTGTGTTACCTTGTCCTGTGTGTGTGTGTGTGAGGGTGTGTGTGTGTGTGTTACCTTGTCCTGTGTGTGTGTGTGTGAGGGTGTGTGTGTGTGTTACCTTGTCCTGTGTGGTGTGTGAGGGTGTGTGTGTGTGTTACCTTGTCCTGTGTGTGTGTGTGTGTGTGTGTGTGTTACCTTGTCCTGTGTGGTGTGTGTGTGTGTGTGTGTGTGTGTTACCTTGTCCTGTGTGGTGTGTGTGTGTGTGTTACCTTGTCCTGTGTGGTGTGTGTGTGTGTGTGTGTGTGTGTTACCTTGTCCTGTGTGGTGTGTGTGTGTGTGTTACCTTGTCCTGTGTGGTGTGTGTGAGGGTGTGTGTGTGTGTTACCTTGTCCTGTGTGGTGTGTGTGTGTGTGTGTGTGTTACCTTGTCCTGTGTGTGTGTGTGTGTGTTACCTTGTCCTGTGTGGTGTGTGTGAGGGTGTGTGTGTGTGTTACCTTGTCCTGTGTGGTGTGTGTGAGGGTGTGTGTGTGTGTTACCTTGTCCTGTGTGGTGTGTGTGAGGCTCTGGTACTCCTGCAGCACCAGGTCCATGCAGCCTTGTAGTAACTCCTGTAGGGTGGGTCGGGGCAGAGCATGTCCCCCTACACCATTCACCTCCAGACACAGCTGGAACAGCAGACACTGGACAAACCACGACGGCTATGGAGAGAGAGAGAGATAATATTGTACCATCTCAATGTTCATTTTCTATTTAAAAAAACCTTTATCCTGTCTGAGACACTACTGGTCATGTCCTGCTGAGAGTTTATCCTGTCTGAGACACTACTGGTCATGTCCTGCTGAGAGTTTATCCTGTCTGAGACACTACTGGTCATGTCCTGCTGAGAGTTTATCCTGTCTGAGACACTACTGGTCATGTCCTGCTGAGAGTTTATCCTGTCTGAGACACTACTGGTCATGTCCTGCTGAGAGTTTATCCTGTCTGAGACACTACTGGTCATGTCCTGCTGAGAGTTTATCCTGTCTGAGACACTACTGGTCATGTCCTGCTGAGCGATGATGTCATAACATCACTCTCACCTGGACAGGAATTCTGATTTTGGAGGTGACGCTGCTCCCTGACTCCGCCTCTTCCTGGATCTCTAGCTCCTCCCAGTTGGTGGCGTTTGCTAGGATAGCCCCGGCGGACTCTGCGTGCAGCGAGGTCGCAAACCGACCCACCAGTGCCTTGGAGAGAGAGGGAGACCAAGGGGGGAAGTTACTAAAAAGACTGGCTTGTGATTTCAGTTTGTCTGACATTCTCAGACCCCAAAACTCCATATGTCTCAAGCCTCTCAGAGTGCTGATCTAAGATCAGGTCCCATCTGTCCATGTAATTAATTTTGATCTAATAGGCAAAACTGATCCTAGAGATGTTTAAACAGCCCCTGAAAATGTCTGACAAATTTTGATTTAGTGGTGAACTATC
>NC_059226.1:517500-555000 GCF_020615455.1 Coregonus clupeaformis
TTGAGTGAGAGGACTAACTGGCGTCTCCAAGTGGCCACACACCTCTCCAAAGGGTTCTCAGTTCCTAACTAATTCTAATGCACTTTTATGACTCAAAGTCTTCAACTATAAGGTGCTGTTTTGAGCTCTCCTAGCTGTGCTGGTGAGGAACTAGAGCAAGGACACTTGTAGTAGTTTTCTTTTGGAACACAGCCCTGCATCCCCGCCTTTACACAATTACTGTTGTTGTTTACGCAATTCAAAAATGGTCCATTAATAAATCGCAATCTGGGTCAGGTGGGCATCATTTGAAAGCTTGTTCTATTGCCAACATGACTAGCTAAGTTATAAACTACGATATTACAGTGTTAGGCTTTCACAAGGTAATTCAGGGAAACAGATCATTTTGGTGCACATAGAATGGTGTCATGAGTGCGTTTCAATTTTCTTCACAATACAACAAAAAGCTCATTCTGTTCAGGTCAACCCAGGGTATCAAACGTAGTGATCATACACGTTGACACTATATATGACATGAGTTTTATGATATGGAAGTGGAAATGTGGGTGTTTGGCTGCTGGTATGACATCAAAGCAGTATTTACTATAGTCCTCAACGTCTCCTCTTTCTAAATACATAGAGTCCTCTTCATTTACAGCATTTCCCTCACTCAGTCAACAACATTAGCGGGAGGGATGGGGGGCAACTTGTTGTCACGTGCGGTGCTGAAGTTCAGAACGGCTGTCAGTCAAAACCCATACAGAGCTGTGAAGCACAGAGCCAGAGCTCTGACGTCATGTATAGCATGTTACTGTACAGCCGCTGAGCTCTGACGTCATGTATAGCATGTTACTGTACAGCCGCTGAGCTCTGACGTCATGTATAGCATGTTACTGCACAGCCACTGAGCTCTGACGTCATGTATAGCATGTTACTGCACAGCCACTGAGCTCTGACGTCATGTATAGCACGTTACTGCACAGCCACTGAGCTCTGACGTCATGTATAGCATGTTACTGTCCAGCCGCTGAGCTCTGACGTCATGTATAGCATGTTACTGTACAGCCGCTGAGCTCCGACGTCATGTATAGCATGTTACTGTACAGCCGCTGAGCTCTGACATCATGTATAGCATGTGTAGTGGCTTCCTTTCCTCTTTACCATAGCCACTGCCCTAGCCTGAAGCGGGGTTGTTTCGGACGCATACAGTCCACACTCAACGTTTCCAAACGGCCAAACATTCAATGAGATCCAGGGATATAGTGCAACAAAAAATGTTTATTCTTCTTATCTAACAAAAAGGTATTCTCCAATCAACTTAAAGCAGAGATTACTTGAAATGCAAATACATAATATAATATGACCTGTCTGTCTGTATTTCTGTATGTCTATATGGTCAAAAAACTATACCGCTCCCGCATCTAGCAAGGACTCCTCCCCCGAAGGCCCAACTTCCTGCCTTTATACTAACACAATTAACACAGTACAATGAATGGGCAAGAGGGGGGGCCAAAAACTGAGTTACACTAATAACAAATGAATATATCTCAATCCAGTAAATAAATCGTAAAGGTACGTACCTAATATTTCATCATATACATTAATATTTAATATATTTACACAAATGTACATGGAGCTCAGTATGTTCAGTCTTTTATACAAAATATGCCCAAATCGGCTCTAACAGCATGTTACTGTACAGCCGCTGAGCTCTGACGTCATGTATAGCATGTTACTGTACAGCCGCTGAGCTCTGACGTCATGTATAGCATGTTACTGTACAGCCGCTGAGCTCTGACGTCATGTATAGCATGTTACTGTACAGCCGCTGAGCTCTGACGTCATGTATAGCACGTTACTGTACAGCCGCTGAGCTCTGACGTCATGTATAGCATGTTACTGTACAGCCGCTGAGTTCTGACGTCATGTATAGCATGTTACTGTACAGCCGCTGAGCTCTGACGTCATGTATAGCATGTTACTGTACAGCCACTGAGCTCTGACGTCATGTATAGCACGTTACTGTACAGCCGCTGTGTTCCAATTTAGATGCTTATCAGTGTCCAAATCTGCCATTTTCAACCCATATACGAGTTTAAAGGGTTGCCTGTTACTGAGGTTTATATCTTGTAAAACAACAGGGGGTTTGTTCATTAGAATTCATGCTCGTTTTATTATTTAAAAAGTGGAACATGAATTGCATCATTCAAGTCAGGAGTGTGTCTCCAAGTTGACGGGTTTATTAAAATCACCTCACCACTGTCTGGAAGTCACCCTCGGAGTTTCGTCAGCAACACGTGACAACGGAGGGCCCTCCGAGCGAGTTGGTAGGGGCGGAGGTTTGTGATTTACCGTCCGGCTCATTCTTAATTCAAACTTTGCTCAGTTACTCGCCTCCTTCTATAAATGCATTGGAGGAGAAGGTCCGAGGGAGGGACCTTGGACCTTTTTCTCCAATAGGATGTGAGGAATCGAGGCCAGATGAATTGAGATAGAGCCTAGAAAAAAGGCCAGATAGAACACATAGGAGAGCTGTTCTAATCAGTTCCATTGACTCCGTTCCATTTTGGTCCATTTAGTTCCCAGAGCAGATATAGTTCCTGAAGAACCTGGATATTTCTGGTCACAGATCACCGACTCTCCTTACCAATCTCATTCTTGTTCTACAGCGGATTATGATAGCTATTAAATATCAGCTGTTGAAATGAAGGGCAGTGATTGGCTGAAATATGGCAGCTTTTTCTATATGCAAAGTAAAGGGCATTGATTGGATGATGTCTTACATGTTGATCCACTGTTGTAGGGTGTCTCTGAGCTGCTCTCTCTGGATTGGCTGAGCCAGGGTTCTGAGGGCGGGCTGGAACTCAGTGATGGAGGAGGGGAGGTACTTGAACCAGCTACCTGTACTCACCTCCTCCTGAAGGACACGCCTCCCTTTACCTGGACAACAGGGGACACAAGTGAGACCAGAAGGACAGGTTCACACAAGATGTCAACAGTTCTATACTTACGCAATAAAGCCGGGGGTGGGGGGTGGTATATTGACATTATACCACAAACCCCAAGGTGCCTTATTGCTATTATAAACTGGTTACCAACAAATATAATTTTGTGTCTTTACAATATACCCGTGGTATATTGTCGGATATACAGTGCATTCAGAAAGTATTCAGACCCCTTGACTTTTTCCACATTTTAGGTTACAGCCTTATTCTAAAATTGATTAAATAGTTTGTTTCCCCTAATCAATCTACGCACAATACCCCACAATGACAAAGCAAAAACAGGTTTTTAGAAATGTTTGCAAATGTATGAAAATAAAAAATATCACATTTACATAAGTACTCAGACCCTTTACTCAGTACTTTGTTGAAGCACCTTTGGCAGCGATTACAGCCTCGAGTCTTCTTGGGTATGAAGCTACAAGCTTGGCACACCTGTATTTGGGGAGTTTCTCCCATTCTTCTCTGCAGATCCTCTCAGGTTGGATGGGGAGCGTCGCTGCACAGCTATTTTCAGCTCTCCAGAGATGTTAGATCGGGTTCAAGTCCGGGCTCTGGCTGGGCCACTCAAGGACATTCAGAGACTTGTCCCGAAGCCACTCCTGCGTTGTCTTGGCTGTGTGCTTAGGGTCGTTGTCCTGTTGGAAGGTCAACCTTCACCCCAGTCTGAGGTCCTGAGTGCTCTGGAGCAGGTTTTCATCAAGGATCTCTCTGTACTTTGCTCCGTTCATCTTTCCCTCGATCCTGACTAGTCTCGCAGTCCTTGCTGCTAAAAAACATCCCCACAGCATGATGCTGCCACCACCATGCTTCACCGTAGGGATGGTGCCAGGTTTCTTCCAGACGTGACGCTTGGCATTCAGGCCAAAGAGTTCAATCTTGGTTTCATCAGACCAAAGAATCTTGCTTCTCATGGTCTGAGAGTCTTTAGGTGCCTTTTGGCAAACTCCAAGTGGGCTGTCATGTGCCTTTTACTGAGGAGTGGCTTCCTTCTGGCCTGATTGGTGGAGTGCTGCAGAGATGGTTGTCCTTCTGGAAGGTTCTCCCATCTTCACAGAGGAACTTTGGAGCTCTGTCAGAGTGACCATCAGGTTCTTGGTCACCTCCCTGATCAAGGCCCTTCTCCCCCGATTGCTCAGTTTGGCCGGGCGGCCAGCTCTAGGAAGAGTCTTGGTGGTTCCAAACTTCTTCCATTTAAGAATGATGGAGGCCACTGTGTTCTTGGGGACCTTCATTGCTGCAGAAATGTTTTGGTACCCTTTGGGGCTCAAGAGCAGTTTGGGAATAAAATGGGATGAAAGTACTTTTTCTTCTTCAACCATTTCTTGCAGGGCATCATAGGTAATGTACCTGCAGGCGTGTTGGAGGTGACGTTCTCCAGAGTGGTGAAGAGGAGGCCGGAGCTCAGCCCTCCGTTCCCCAGCCGGGGACTCCCTTCTGGGGGTACGTAGAAGACAGCGTAGGCCTGGTACAGAGTGGTCACAAGGAGCTCCACCAGGCTACACACCTGGGCCTTAATACCAGCACCTGGAACACAGACGGTCATGGCTGTAAACCTGAACCACCACACCAGTCCACTGAACAGAGATGAAGTGGTTTAACAAAAACATCCCAACATGCAATCATGAAAGTGTGATAAAATTGCATGTTGACTTTGAGTAGAAGTGTCACGGCCGTAATAGTTTGTATTATTTTTGGTATAACACCATGTTGTGGTCTGCCTGTTGACTAGCTGGGATGTTGTGTAGTGTATTGTGTTGTATTGTGTAGGATGTAGTGTTGTGTATTGTGTTGTATTGTGTAGGATGTTGTGTATTGTGTAGGATGTAGTGTTGTATTGTGTAGGATGTTGTGTATTGTGTTGTATTGTGTAGGATGTAGTGTTGTGTATTGTGTTGTATTGTGTAGGATGTTGTGTTGTACTGTGTAGGATGTTGTGTTGTGTATTGTATAGTGTTGTGTATTGTGTAGGATGTAGTGTTGTGTATGATGTAGGGTTGTGTAGGATGTAGGGTTGTGTATTGTGTAGGATGTTGTATTGTTTAGGATGTTGTGTTGTATTATGTAGGATGTAGTGTTGTGTATTGTGTAGGATGTAGTGTTGTGTATGATGTAGGGTTGTGTAGGATGTAGGGTTGTGTATTGTGTAGGATGTTGTATTGTTTAGGATGTTGTGTTGTATTATGTAGGATGTAGGGTTGTGTATTGTGTTGTATTGTGTAGGATGTTGTGTATTGTGTAGGATGTAGTGTTGTGTAGGATGTAGTGTTGTATTGTGTAGGATGTTGTGTATTGTGTTGTATTGTGTAGGATGTAGTGTTGTGTATTGTGTTGTATTGTGTAGGATGTTGTGTTGTACTGTGTAGGATGTTGTGTTGTGTATTGTATAGTGTTGTGTATTGTGTAGGATGTAGTGTTGTGTATTGTGTAGGATGTAGGGTTGTGTAGGATGTAGGGTTGTGTATTTTGTAGGATGTTGTATTGTTTAGGATGTTGTGTTGTATTATGTAGGATGTAGTGTTGTGTATTGTGTAGGATGTAGAGTTGTGTATTGTGTAGGGTGTTGTGTAGGATATAGTGTTGTGTATTGTGTAGGATGTTGTGTTGTGTAGGATGTAGTGTTGTGTATTGTGTAGGATGTTGTGTTGTATTATGTAGGATGTAGTGTTGTGTATTGTGTAGGATGTAGTGTTGTGTATTGTGTAGGATGTAGGGTTGTGTATTGTGTAGGGTGTTGTGTAGGATATAGTGTTGTGTATTGTGTAGGATGTTGTGTATTGTGTTGTGTAGGATGTAATGTTGTGTATTGTGTTGTGTATTGTGTAGGATGTTGTGTATTGTGTTGTGTGTTGTGTATTGTGTAGGATGTTGTGTATTGTGTTGTGTAGGATGTAGTGTTGTGTATTGTGTTGTATATTGTGTTGTATTGTGTATGATGTAGTGTTGTGTATTGTTGTGTATTGTATAGGATGTTGTGTTGTGTATTGTTTTATTGTGTAGGATGCCGTGTTGTGTATGGTGTAGGATGCTGTGTTGTGTATTGTGTAGGATGCTGTGTTGTGTATTGTGTAGGATGCTGTGTTGTGTATTGTGTAGGATGTAGTGTATTGTGTAGGATGTTGTGGTGTGTATTGTGTTGTATTGTGTGGGATATTGTGTTGTGTATCGTGTATGATGTTGTGTTGTGTAGGATGTTGTGTTGTATTATGTAGGATGTAGTGTTGTGTATTGTGTAGGATGTTGTGTTGTATTGTGTTGGATGTTGTGTAGTGTATTGTGTTGTATTGTGGTACACTGGTATATACTAGTACCATGTTGTGGCTGGTTGAGTAGCTGTTGGATAGAGGCCTTCCTAGCCAGGAGGAAGTCAGCCAGAGCCTGACGTGGAGAGCTGTCCTCCAGGAGCATGGTGGACACTAGGGCTTCAGCGATGGCCTGGTCCGACACCGCCCGACCACGCAGAACTGACTTACTGTCCAGCAAAATGGTGGACCTGGGGGGAGGGGGGGTGGAAGAGAGAGATGCATATTATTGTTTTGTTTCAGCTCAGCAGGATTTTGGGAGCACTGTGCAACTAGGAAAACAATCTCCCAGATAATAATTGTTGTACAAAAAAAGGCTTTGCTGTACAGTTGTTTCAGAGTGCCCTAGAGAAGAAAGGTGAAAGTGCAGATTCATTAGGGTCATGGTTGCACCGTTACTACAGCAAACACATCTTCCTTCTAGCAGAACCAGGTCAAAAGATCTGATCCATATTACCGGCGCAACGTTTTTTTCTCTTCCCCACCCCCCCATAAAAAAATGTAGTGGTTGTCCCACTGGCTATCCTAAGGTGAATGCACCAATTTGTAAGTCGCTCTGGATAAGAGCGTCTGCTAAATGATGTAAATGTAAATGTGAATCACCGGGACCTCATTTTACATTCGTAAACCATGTAGTGGGTTGTTCTAAAACTACTCGCTCGTCATTAACCGTTTGTTTACACTTTGTTCAGTCATGTTACCTCATTGGCTAGCTAGCTAACAACCTGGTAACTTTACATTTACATTTTAGTCATTTAGCAGACGCTCTTATCCAGAGCGACTTACAGTTAGTGAGTGCATACATTTCAACCCTGGGGTTGCAAACGCCATGCTCTACCAACTGAGCTACACAGGACTTTACCAAACATTTGGGGCACTGAAAGAAAGGGATAGATTTTTTAGGAGATAACTGATCAAATGAATGAATGAATGAATAGATCTCTTGCTTGTTATCATCACAAACCTGACGTTTTTAAAGAGACAGTGTACAATTTTCAATGTAATGCATCTCAATAGGAAAATAGTGCTTTTACACAATGTAGAAACGTAATATTCCAAAAATGACTTTGTAATTTCAATGACAGGTATTCGTATCAACATTTTAGCTTTTATAATAAACTGTCTTTACAGTGTCACATATTAGTTTCTAGGGTACAACATGTGCTTCATAAGTAGCTAGAATTCTTATAGGCTGAATCTCAATCAATTTAAAACATCTTATTTTCTGGTGCTCCTAAATTGAATGTGGTGCTCCCAAATTGAATGTGGTGCTCCCAAATTGAATGTGGTGCTCCTAAATTGAATGTGGTGCTCCTAAATTGAATGTGGTGCTCCTAGCCCTGCTCGGTAGGCTCTTCAATTTCACAGAAAATCCAGATTTGGTAATCGGCTTCCTCATCCAAAATGACATCATGATGACATTCACCTGAAGTGTCCAGCAGCAGCCACCTGCCTGACCAGGATTGGGAAGCGAGCGAGGACGGGGCTGTACTGTGGTCCTCCAGCCTCCAGGTGGAGCTGTCTGTGCAGGTGGCAGCAGAGCAGGTAGAGCTGGGTGGCCTGCAGCAAAAAGGGTGGTAAAGCAGAGAGGTTATAAGGACTTTTCTCACCAGCATCCCATTGCCAGCCTGACTACCCAAACCCTGACCTTAACCAATTCTGAAATTAAATATTGGTTGGCTGGTCAGGAGTGTCCGTTAAACCAAGAGTTAGCTTGTTAGCATTAGCCATGCCCAATGATGTGGGTTTACATACATCATTGATCATTGACCAGCTAGTATTAGCATGACGGTAAAGTATGACATGTCTTCCTATGGGAAATGCTAACAGTCCACTGTCTTAGTAATACGTGTCTTTGCCTGCAGGTACTGAGAGGCCTCCATGGAACTCCAGATCCTCTCTGGGATCTCCAGCAGCAGCTTGATCTGAGAGGCCATGGTGTAGAACTTATCCTGGGACTGCCTCTGGACCTGGAGAGACAGAGACAGAGACAGAGACAGAGGGAGAGAGAGAGAGAGACAGAGAGAGAGACAGAGACAGAGAGACAGAGAGAGAGAGACAGAGAGAGAGACAGAGACAGAGACAGAGAGAGAGACAGAGAGAGAGACAGAGACAGAGACAGAGAGAGAGAGAGAGACAGAGACAGAGACAGAGAGACAGAGAGAGAGAGACAGAGACAGAGAGAGAGAGACAGAGACAGAGAGAGACAGAGAGAGACAGAGACAGAGAGACAGAGAGAGACAGAGACAGAGACAGAGAGAGAGACAGAGAGAGACAGAGAGAGAGACAGAGAGAGAGAGAGAGAGAGAGAGAGAGACAGAGACAGAGACAGAGACAGAGACAGAGACAGAGACAGAGAGAGAGAGAGAGACAGAGAGAGAGAGAGAGAGAGAGAGAGAGAGAGAGAGAGAGAGAGAGAGAGAGAGAGAGAGAGAGAGAGAGATTATAAACAAATGCAGGCACAGACAGAGAGAAACACAGGGATACACAGTGAGGGAATGGTACAGAACAGTTTGCTATCTACATCAACAGAACTAGTGAGCCATCACCACCGCCAAGTAACGTTAGCTCGCTAGTTTCACAATGGAGCCACATACCTCTTCTTTGCTGTTGCTTTGGGGAACGCTTTTCCCCTGTTTCAGCTTGTGGCAGTAGTGGTGCATGTCCTGGATGGACGTAACTACGCTCTCCGAACACTGCCTCATCTCTCCGATGGTGTCGGCGGCATCGATCAGATCGCGGTACCGCTCGCCCACCATCTGACGAAGTTCCTCCTTCTTGTGCTCGATCTCTCCACGGACTTTCCGCTCGATGCCGCGTATCTCCTCCGTGTTGTACCGCTCGAACAGAACCGTCGGGTCTCGGATATCCGAAACCCGGAGAGATTGAGCAGGAACCACGGCCATCGCAGCTGAGCTTCACAGAGAGCGACGTGCCAACCTGAAGAAACTACAACCCGGAAGACGGAGCGAAACTCACTTCCACGTAAACAATGGATCAGATGAAAAGCTGAAAATGAGGAGCCAGGAAAGTAACAGCGCCTCATGCGGATCTAATATGTTACTACAATACATCATATGACTGCAGCTCAATCAACAACCTGACAAAATATTACGTAATTCAGCTGGTTTACTATAGAAAAAATATAACATTTATAGTGTATCTATGCAATGAAAACAACTGTACCTATGACAAATCCCAGTTTTTTATATACATGCGTCACACATATTCAATGTTCTGACTTGATTTCCTCCAGTCACATAATAAAAGTTTCCTTTGAAAAGACATGGCCAAGAGCAATGGTGGAAATGATTGGCGATATCGCTCACATTCGGTAAGTTCATGATCACAATACACCTTAAGATCTACTTGGAGGAAATTAAGCAGAATTTAAACGACCTTCCTTTGCCCCATGCCAATCAGTGTACATTGACTCACACTGCGACAGGTGCGTCAGTCGGGCAGGTACCCGGAAGAAGAGAAAAAACACCAGGAGCTTGTTCGAGTTACAGGTACAATGAACTTCGGGAAAACATATAGAAACTTGTTTGATTACTACCGAAAATATGAGTTTATTGTAACTGTTTATGTTCAAGTGAAGTCAGATATATAGGTAATCTTGGAATATTCTTTAAAAGGGGAAAGTCTGAGGCTGCAATTAATCAAGCTGCGATTGTCAGTCAAACATAACGATAATGATGTTGGTCTTGTGTTAAAGAAATTAACAGCAAATGTAGTCCTTTTAGATGTAAAATATAGTCTTTTTTTGGCTAGTTGATCTATGTCTAATCATAGTAGTCTATGTAAAAGTGATCAGGAGACAAGTACTGTGTCCAGGTCAGAGCAGGTACACTGAACTCTGATCCATTCAATTTACGAGGTACATTCAAAATGCATCATGATCTCCCTTACAATGAAATAACATTGGTTTGTATATTTAGGACTACTTTATAAACCGACAGTCAGCCAATCAGGTGCATTGTCATTGCCTATATAGAATTACCACATATGTTTTCTTCCTCCAGTGTGTCCTGTATTAACCCTAACTGCTACAGTTCTGGACCAGACAAACCTTGTATTTTATAATCATAATAAACCATATAATGTTGTTGTCCTTCTTCTCCAGTGTGTTAACCCTTACTGAGAAGAGACTACCTCTAACTCCGCTATAGCCATGGACCAGAGGAACCTACAAGGAGAGTTTAAGGATCAGTTTGCAGACGTGGTGTCCAGACTGCAGTCTAAACAGCTGTTCCAGTCTGACTGGGACATCGCCTCCTTTGCCATCTTCTTCATCTTCATCGGTAGGAACACACACACACACACACACACATACACACACATACACACACATGACTGTCCATCTTACACCTTAAGGAACAACGGGGACTGTGAAGAGACACACAAGGGTATAGACACATGCATACGCACACATTGTGATATTGTTGTATGGTGGTATTAAACGTTTTGTATTGTAGATAGGTAGTGGTGTAATAATGTCATATGATGTACTGTTTTATATGTAATGTAAGTGCTTTAATATGTTTGGACCCCAGGAAGAGCTAATTGGGATCCCTAATAAATACACATCTTGATCCATTCAGGCATGGTTCTGCTGCTTGTTCTCCTGGTTCTGATCCGCTGCTGCTGCTGCTGCTGCTGTGATGAACAGGTAATGTAGCAATCAATCAATATTCAATAAAATGCAACGATTGACAGGTAATGTAATGGCCTGTTTCTGTGAGAAATGTGTGCTGTGTATATAGCCTGGTCCCAGATCTGTTGGTATCTATAGCCTGGTCTCAGATCTGTTGGTATATATAGCCTGGACCCAGATCTGTTGTTATCTATAGCCTGGTCCCAGATCTGTTGGTATCTATAGTCTGGTCTCAGATCTGTTGGTATCTATAGTCTGGTCTCAGATCTGTTGGTATCTATAGCCTGGGCCCAGATCTGTTGGTATCTATAGCCTGGGCCCAGATCTGTTGGTATCTATGGTATTATGGTGAAGACCCATCAGTTAAAATCATTCACATGATCACATCCTACAATAGAGGGTCTGTTTTAGTGTGACCACAGATTTAGCATGGCTGTATGAAGCAGTCTGTGTGCTGCCTATCTGTGTGAGACAGTGTTCACTGTATTTCCTCTGAATAAAGATGCCTTGAAAGATAAATGATTTCCGCTGCTCTCTCTCACTCCGTGTTTCCCAACAGCCTAAAAGACACAAAGTGGGCCATGAAAACTTTGGAATGGATTCCTGAAAGAAACTTGGAACAGAATCAAAAGATTCCACAATGACGACTTTTAGAAAATCGATTAGTCCTTTTATAATTAATTGTATTCATATTTTTAGATAGATGCACTTTATATTTGCACTTTTATCTGTGTGCCAAACCAAGAGTTGTATAACTTGTTTTCATCCCAGTCCTATCTATTTACTTTGACTGGTGGAAAATGTTGCACTCCCTGTGGTAACCTGTTTTAGCTGTTGTCTAATGGTGGAAAGTCATCGGAGGTTATATGAATCAGTTTGTTTACTTGTTCCCTGCACGGCTAGTGGATGTTGCTAAGACGCCAGAAAAGAGAGCAAGGTGAAAAGTCACTGGGTGTCACAACCAGAAGAGAAAAGGGCTTTCACTAAGGGTTCATGAATCATGAAAAACTAGGCACCACTCTTTATGTAGTGTAATCAACGCAAGTTCACAAAGCCAAATGTTTTGTACTTCATTTAACATGTACTTTAAACGTATGTAATGAGGAATGATAGATATAGTAGTATTGATTCACAATTGCATGATTTTAATATAGTTATTAACAATATAATTCAATGTTGAAACATGTTACAATGTACTTATTAAAATTGTTCAATACAATTTAAATATTTTGTATTGAATCTGTCCTGATTGACTGACTGAACACTCTTGTATAACATCTCTTTATTGCACAGATAAGATTATATGGTCCACAACATATACATATCTCAAAATACGTTTTTATTAACACTTGCAGTGATAATTAATTTTGTTCAGCATTGGAATGGATATTCACTTCACAGGGAATCAGAGGCAAAGTAATATAAGTGCAAAAATAAACAATTGAATAAATAAACACATTAGCAAACAACACATACATTGAAATGAATTGATAATACGATTAATAACAGAATAATAGCTTAGCGTTGAGGAGGCATGACCGTTTACCGTTCAGGAGGCATGACCGTTTACCGTTCAGGAGGCATGACCGTTCAGGAGGCATGACCGTTTACCGTTCAAAGCTGGGAATGTACGGTTTCCTTTATATTCCTTGGAATGACGCTTTATGTCAAGTATAGAGTCAGAAACCTACAAGTTAATGTCACTATGAAGAGTTGCGTTAACACCGTTTCATGTCACAAAACGTATCCTTCTGAGTTGTGTAGTCTACACAGTAGGACAATCTGCTTGACACATTTGTTTCCAAGACCCTTTTTCACACCACTGAGCAGAGCAAACCGAGCTGTACTGAGCTGGCCTGGTTAGGCATTAACCATAGATGCTGGAACCGTGTAGGAGAAGACAATACGTTTGTATCGGTCCCTACCCAAATAAACTATACATTTTAATATAAAATATTCGAGCCAGTACAGTACGTTTTTGGTCGGTATTATAGTGTGAAAAGGGTATAACTATGTGGAGAGGAGAAACGTTAGTGTTCAGTAACGAGTGTTTGACTAAAAAAAAATAACAAGACAAGTTGCTCTATTGATTCATAACGAGGTCCAAGTTAGTTCTATACAACAAGGAGGTCCAACCAAGTTAGTACTATACAACAAGGAGGTCCAACCAAGTTAGTACTATACAACAAGGAGGTCCAACCAAGTTAGTACTATACAACAAGGAGGTCCAACCAAGTTAGTACTATACAACAAGGAGGTCCAACCAAGTTAGTACTATACAACAGGGAGGTCCAACCAAGTTAGTACTATACAACAAGGAGGTCCAAGTTAGTACGATACAACAAGGAGGTCCAAGTTAGTACTATACAACAAGGAGGTCCAACCAAGTTAGTACTATACAACAAGGAGGTCCAACCAAGTTAGTACTATACAACAAGGAGGTCCAAGTTAGTACTATACAACAAGGAGGTCCAACCAAGTTAGTACTATACAACAAGGAGGTCCAACCAAGTTAGTACTATACAACAGGGAGGTCCAACCAAGTTAGTACTATACAACAAGGAGGTCCAACCAAGTTAGTACGATACAACAAGGAGGTCCAAGTTAGTACTATACAACAAGGAGGTCCAACCAAGTTAGTACTATACAACAAGGAGGTCCAACCAAGTTAGTACTATACAACAGGGAGGTCCAACCAAGTTAGTACTATACAACAAGGAGGTCCAACCAAGTTAGTACGATACAACAAGGAGGTCCAAGTTAGTACTATACAACAAGGAGGTCCAACCAAGTTAGTACTATACAACAAGGAGGTCCAACCAAGTTAGTACTATACAACAAGGAGGTCCAAGTTAGTACTATACAACAAGGAGGTCCAACCAAGTTAGTACGATACAACAAGGAGGTCCAACCAAGTTAGTACTATACAACAGGGAGGTCCAACCAAGTTAGTACTATACAACAAGGAGGTCCAACCAAGTTAGTACTATACAACAAGGAGGTCCAACCAAGTTAGTACTATATAACAAAATACAACAGAGAGATACATGCACCCAATCCTAAATCAACCCCTTGTCCCTACTTGTCTAGATCTGAATGCAGTGTTTCCCCTATACTCAATCTGCCCCCACTCCAAATACATTAAATTTTTTAAACATACAGTATATTTCTGCCAAGATGGGTTTTTAAATGGATAGTGGAAGATTTTGGCAATGAAGCTGTTTTTCTACTTACCCAAAGTCAGATGAACTCATGAATACCATTTGTATGTCTCGGCATGCAGTTTGCATTAGCGCAATGATGAAGTCTTTGGGAGTCATACTGTTCCCATAGACTTACATTTTACATTTACATTTTAGACATTTAGCAGACGCTCTTATCCAGAGTGACTTACAGTTAGTGAGTGCATACATGTTTTTTTCTTTTCTTCTCGCCCCCCGTGGGAAACGAACCCACATCCCTGTCAATGCGCTAACGACACGACCCCCCACCCCCACAGCTAGGGGAAACACTGAATATATTGGATAGATATTGTAATATGGTAGTAGGTAGTCCCAGTACTAGTACTACTGGTAGTAGCTCCACCATATTGCTTCCTCCTATACTTTCTCCACAAGTCGGGAGTAGATGTTAGGGTCTAGGGGTTGATGTGGGACTGAATTAAAGCAGCTGTAACACATGGATGGGCTCTAAACCCTGGAATACTAAACACTGGTAATATATATATATATATGGAGTTTGATCCGGCTGTTCTCCTGTAAATTATACAAACAAAACCCACTTCAATCAGACAATATTTCCAAGACATCCCTTTTATCTGGGTGGGTTGGTTGGTTGGTTGGTGTGAAGGATTTGGACAGAACACCTAGCCATTCTGATGGTCAGCTAGCGGCAGTTGGTTAGAAGGGTCGGTAGTTCCAGAAACTAGAGAAGACTGAAATCTAGGAGGAAGAGGAAGAAAATCTAGTTTATTGTGTCATGGTAAGCCAATCTAATAAAGGCTTTATAATATAGGTTACAAAAGAAGTGCCTTGTCTTTGTGTAGTTTTTACTGTAAAGCCACAACTTCTCTGGTTCTCAGTCGATTTAGACCCTTGTTTCCAATGAGCACATTTTCATACCATTTATATGTTTTTTAACAGAAGCAAAAACAGCACTCCCTAGCTTCTCTTTTCTTAGTCTGACATTTCTTTTAGTTAAAGACACACTTGAACAAAGTGAATCATCTACTTCATACCAACTGGCCCAGCCTGACTCTCTGCCAATACTGCAGTAACTCATTCACTGGAGTATATTCTGTGGACCAATGGAGCTCTCCTGCTGCAGCAGACGTCACCCACCTTGTCCTTGAGCTGCTGACAGAGCTGCAGTGAGATGGTGAAGAAGAGCAGTGTGTTGTTGAGCCAGGGGACAACACACTCCACCTTGTGAACCTGGCTCACCTCAAACTTAGCATTGTTCAGCTCACTGGGGGAGACCGCAGGGAAAGAGTTCAAAAAGAAAAAAAGGTTGGACGTATTGGAATGTGTTAAAAAAAAAGTTGGGAACTTGTGAGAGGCTGTAATTATTCAGAAATGGGAGGACCCGGGGTAGACCCAACAAGCACCATTTACTATGTTGCTGACTAGTGACAAAAATATATTTTTAAACAGTAGTTGGTATTGTTACAGGGACACACTAATAACTTCACATCAACAAGATATGAATGGACATGAAAAGATCCTCTCTGTATTGACCACAGACAGCACCCTCTAAAGGGTTACTGACATGATGTGAATGGTTATAAAACAGAACTTACAACATGGCTCCAGGGTTGTGTAACACAGAGCTTCCAGATGGCCTGAAGTTCTGTTGAAACACCAGAGGTACACAAACTGATGCATCTTCACAATACCACACGTGGTTACAGAACTAACAGGTGTGATCTTGATGTGAATGTTGTCTCAGGGCTGGATTCACTGAGTGACAGAACTAACGTACAGGTGTGATCTTGTTGTGAATGTTGCCTCAGGGCTGGATTCACTGAGTGACAGAACTAACGTACAGGTGTGATCTTGTTGTGAATGTTGCCTCAGGGCTGGATTCACTGAGTGACAGAACTAACGTACAGGTGTGATCTTGTTGTGAATGTTGTCTCAGGGCTGGATTCACTGAGTGACAGAACTAACATACAGGTGTGATCTTGTTGTGAATGTTGCCTCAGGGCTGGATTCACTGAGTGACAGAACTAACGTACAGGTGTGATCTTGTTGTGAATGTTGCCTCAGGGCTGGATTCACTGAGTGACAGAACTAACGTACAGGTGTGATCTTGATGTGAATGTTGTCTCAGGGCTGGATTCACTGAGTGACAGAACTAACGTACAGGTGTGATCTTGTTGTGAATGTTGTCTCAGGGCAGGGTTGGATCCGCAGAGTGTATCTGCATGACAGTGTGAATGTGAGTACCTTGGTGGTGTTGGGCTGCATTGGGTGCAGCTGGTAGACGGTCAGGCACAGCTTACTCAGGTTGATATAGAAGTTCACCATCACATCACTGGGCATCGGAGGAGTGAACATCTTCTGGAGAAGGAGAGAGAGAGAGAGAGTCATTGTGATGTAAAATGCATACAGTAGACGGTGAGACCAGTTTCTCTGCTATGACCTATAACCTATGATATGTGACCTATGGCAGACTCACTGTGAGGCCGCTGGTGGCCAGCTCCGGCAGGGTCATGGCTGCTGGTGTGGTGAGGCGGTTACGAGCCCTGGTCAGCTGCAGCATCACCGCGTCCATCAGCTACAACAACAACAACATCATCATCATCATCATCACTACAGTGATCAACTACAACAACAACAACTACATCATCATCATCACTACAGTGATCAACTACAACATCATCACTACAGTGATCAACTACATCATCATCACTACAGTGATCAACTACAACAACTACATCATCAATCATCATCACTACAGTGATCAACTACAACAATCATCATCATCACTACAGTGATCAACTACAACATCATCATCATCACTACAGTGATCAACTACAACAATCATCATCATCACTACAACAATCATCATCACTACAGTGATCAACTACAACATCATCATCATCACTACAGTGATCAACTACAACAACATCATCATCACTACAGTGATCAACTACAACATCATCATCATCACTACAGTGATCAACTACAACAATCATCATCATCACTACAACAATCATCATCACTACAGTGATCAACTACAACATCATCATCATCACTACAGTGATCAACAACAACAACATCATCATCACTACAGTGATCAACTACAACATCATCATCATCACTACAGTGATCAACAACAACAACATCATCATCACTACTACAGTGATCAGCTACAACAACAGAAAAAACTATGAGCTTGGAAATAGACTAAAGGATATGGATGGCACTCTTGGATGGCAAAGTTGTACTAGGTAATGAAAAGGTACACGGTGTACGGGCACAGCACCAGCACCCCTTGAAAAATGATGTGTAGTGTAATGATGTGTAGTGTAATGATGTGTAGCGTATTCTAATGATGTGTAGCGTAGTCTAATGATGTGTAGTGTAGACTAATGATGTGTAGTGTAGATGAATGATGTGTAGTGTAGATGAATGATGTGTAGTGTAGATGAATGATGTGTAGTGTAGATGAATGATGTGTAGTGTAATGATATATAGTCTAATGATGTGTAGCGTAGACTAATGATGTGTAGTGTAGATGAATGATGTGTAGTGTAATGATGTATAGTCTAATGATGTGTAGCGTAGACTAATGATGTGTAGTGTAGATGAATGATGTGTAGTGTAGATGAATGATGTGTAGTGTAGATGAATGATGTGTAGCGTAGTCTAATGATGTGTAGCGTAGTCTAATGATGTGTAGCGTAGTCTAATGATGTGTAGCGTAGTCTAATGATGTGTAGTGTAGATGAATGATGTGTAGTGTAATGATGTGTAGTGTAATGATGTGTAGTGTAGATAAATGATGTGTAGTGTAGATGAATGATGTGTAGTGTAATGATGTGTAGTGTAATGATGTGTAGTGTAGATAAATGATGTGTAGTGTAGATGAATGATGTGTAGTGTAGATGAATGATGTGTAGATGAATGATGTGTAGTGTAATGATGTGTAGTGTAATGATGTGTAGTGTAATGATGTAAAATGTAGTCTTAACAGAGGAAAGACACTTCCCAGTTAGCTCTGCTATGACACAAAAATCAGTTTATTTCTGACATGAGTTCCCTGGTGGAAACTAACCTCATTACCCTCAGCCCCAGTCTTAAAGTGGTAGCTGTGTGTATGAGTGTGTTCCTACCTTGTTGACCTCAGCCCCAGTCTTAAAGTGGTAGCTGTGTGTATGAGTGTGTTCCTACCTTGTTGACCTCAGCCCCAGTCTTAAAGTGGTAGCTGTGTGTGTATGAGTGTGTTCCTACCTTGTTGACCTCAGCCCCAGTCTTAAAGTGGTAGCTGTGTGTATGAGTGTGTTCCTACCTTGTTGACCTCAGCCCCAGTCTTAAAGTGGTAGCTGTGTGTATGAGTGTGTTCCTACCTTGTTGACCTCAGCCCCAGTCTTAAAGTGGTAGCTGTGTGTATGAGTGTGTTCCTACCTTGTTGACCTCAGCCCCAGTCTTAAAGTGGTAGCTGTGTGTATGAGTGTGTTCCTACCTTGTTGACCTCAGCCCCAGTCTTAAAGTGGTAGCTGTGTGTATGAGTGTGTTCCTACCTTGTTGACCTCAGCCCCAGTCTTAAAGTGGTAACTCTCATCTCTACTACTCAGCAGCTGCAGAGCCTGATTGACATGGTTCCTAGCATCCTGGATCTGAGGGAGGGAGGGGACAGAGTCAGTATTATTAGATCTGCGGGAGGGGACAGAGTCAGTATTATTAGATCTGAGGGAGGGAGGGGACAGAGTCAGTATTATTAGATCTGAGAGAGGGAGGGGACAGAGTCAGTATTATTAGATCTGAGAGAGGGGACAGAGTCAGTATTATTAGATCGGAGGGAGGGAGGGGACAGAGTCAGTATTATTAGATCTGAGAGAGGGAGGGGACAGAGTCAGTATTATTAGATCTGAGGGAGGGGACAGAGTCAGTATTATTAGATCGGAGGGAGGGAGGGGACAGAGTCAGTATTATTAGATCGGAGGGAGGGAGGGGACAGAGTCAGTATTATTAGATCGGAGGGAGGGGACAGAGTCAGTATTATTAGATCAGAGGGAGGGAGGGGACAGAGTCAGTATTATTAGATCTGCGGGAGGGAGGGGACAGAGTCAGTATTATTAGATCGGAGGGAGGGAGGGGACAGAGTCAGTATTATTAGATCTGCGGGAGGGAGGGGACAGAGTCAGTATTATTAGATCTGAGAGAGGGAGGGGACAGAGTCGGTATTATTAGATCTGCGGGAGGGAGGGGACAGAGTCAGTATTATTAGATCTGAGGGAGGGAGGGGACAGAGTCAGTATTATTAGATCTGAGGGAGGGAGGGGACAGAGTCAGTATTATTAGATCGGAAGGAGGGAGGGGACAGAGTCAGTATTATTAGATCGGAGGGAGGGAGGGGACAGAGTCAGTACTATTAGATCGGAGGGAGGGAGGGGACAGAGTCAGTACTATTAGATCAGAGGGAGGGAGGGGACAGAGTCAGTACTATTAGATCTGAGGGAGGGAGGGGACAGAGTCAGTATTATTAGATCTGCGGGAGGGAGGGGACAGAGTCAGTATTATTAGATCTGCGGGAGGGAGGGGACAGAGTCAGTATTATTAGATCGGAGGGAGGGAGGGGACAGAGTCAGTATTATTAGATCTGAGGAGGGACAGAGTCAGTATTATTAGATCGGAGGGAGGGAGGGGACAGAGTCAGTATTATTAGATCGGAGGGAGGGAGGGGGACAGAGTCAGTATTATTAGATCGGAGGAGGGACAGAGTCAGTATTATTAGATCAGAGGGAGGGGAGGACAGAGTCAGTATTATTAGATCGGAGGGAGGGAGGGGACAGAGTCAGTATTATGATCGGAGGGAGGGAGGGGACAGAGTCAGTATTATTAGATCTGCGGGAGGGAGGGGACAGAGTCAGTATTATTAGATCTGAGAGAGGGAGGGGACAGAGTCGGTATTATTAGATCTGCGGGAGGGAGGGGACAGAGTCAGTATTATGATCTGAGGGAGGGAGGGGACAGAGTCAGTATTATTAGATCTGAGGGAGGGAGGGGACAGAGTCAGTATTATTAGATCGGAAGGAGGGAGGGGACAGAGTCAGTATTATTAGATCGGAGGGAGGAGGGGACAGAGTCAGTACTATTAGATCGGAGGGAGGGAGGGACAGAGTCAGTACTATTAGATCAGAGGGAGGGAGGGGACAGAGTCAGTACTATTAGATCTGAGGGAGGGAGGGGACAGAGTCAGTATTATTAGATCTGCGGGAGGGAGGGGACAGAGTCAGTATTATTAGATCTGCGGGAGGGAGGGGACAGAGTCAGTATTATTAGATCGGAGGGAGGGAGGGGACAGAGTCAGTATTATTAGATCGGAGGGAGGGAGGGGACAGAGTCAGTATTATTAGATCTGAGAGAGGGGACAGAGTCAGTATTATTAGATCAGAGGGAGGGAGGGGACAGAGTCAGTATTATTAGATCAGAGGGAGGGAGGGGACAGAGTCAGTATTATTAGATCTGCGGGAGGGAGGGGACAGAGTCAGTATTATTAGATCTGCGGGAGGGAGGGGACAGAGTCAGTATTATTAGATCAGAGGGAGGGAGGGGACAGAGTCAGTATTATTAGATCGGAGGGAGGGAGGGGACAGAGTCAGTATTATTAGATCTGAGAGAGGGGACAGAGTCAGTATTATTAGATCAGAGGGAGGGAGGGGACAGAGTCAGTATTATTAGATCTGCGGGAGGGAGGGGACAGAGTCAGTATTATTAGATCTGCGGGAGGGAGGGGACAGAGTCAGTATTATTAGATCAGAGGGAGGGAGGGGACAGAGTCAGTATTATTAGATCTGAGGGAGGGAGGGGACAGAGTCAGTATTATTAGATCAGAGGGAGGGGACAGAGTCAGTATTATTAGATCGGAGGGAGGGAGGGGACAGAGTCAGTACTATTAGATCGGAGGGAGGGAGGGGACAGAGTCAGTACTATTAGATCAGAGGGAGGGAGGGGACAGAGTCAGTACTATTAGATCTGAGGGAGGGAGGGGACAGAGTCAGTATTATTAGATCTGCGGGAGGGAGGGGACAGAGTCAGTATTATTAGATCTGCGGGAGGGAGGGGACAGAGTCAGTATTATTAGATCGGAGGGAGGGAGGGGACAGAGTCAGTATTATTAGATCGGAGGGAGGGAGGGGACAGAGTCAGTATTATTAGATCTGAGAGAGGGGACAGAGTCAGTATTATTAGATCAGAGGGAGGGAGGGGGACAGAGTCAGTATTATTAGATCAGAGGGAGGGAGGGGACAGAGTCAGTATTATTAGATCTGCGGGAGGGAGGGGACAGAGTCAGTATTATTAGATCAGAGGGAGGGAGGGGACAGAGTCAGTATTATTAGATCAGAGGGAGGGGGGGGACAGAGTCAGTATTATTAGATCGGAGGGAGGGAGGGGACAGAGTCAGTATTATTAGATCTGAGAGAGGGGACAGAGTCAGTATTATTAGATCAGAGGGAGGGAGGGGACAGAGTCAGTATTATTAGATCTGCGGGAGGGAGGGGACAGAGTCAGTATTATTAGATCTGCGGGAGGGAGGGGACAGAGTCAGTATTATTAGATCAGAGGGAGGGAGGGGACAGAGTCAGTATTATTAGATCTGAGGGAGGGAGGGGACAGAGTCAGTATTATTAGATCAGAGGGAGGGGACAGAGTCAGTATTATTAGATCTGAGGGAGGGAGGGGACAGAGTCAGTATTATTAGATCTGAGGGAGGGAGGGGACAGAGTCAGTATTATTAGATCAGAGGGAGGGAGGGGACAGAGTCAGTATTATTAGATCAGAGGGAGGGAGGGGACAGAGTCAGTATTATTAGATCTGCGGGAGGGAGGGACAGAGTCAGTATTATTAGATCAGAGGGAGGGAGGGGACAGAGTCAGTATTATTAGATCAGAGGGAGGGAGGGGACAGAGTCAGTATTATTAGATCTGCGGGAGGGAGGGGACAGAGTCAGTATTATTAGATCAGAGGGAGGGAGGGGACAGAGTCAGTATTATTAGATCAGAGGGAGGGAGGGGACAGAGTCAGTATTATTAGATCTGCGGGAGGGAGGGGACAGAGTCAGTATTATTAGATCTGCGGGAGGGAGGGGACAGAGTCAGTCCGTATTATTAGATCTGCGGGAGGGAGGGGACAGAGTCAGTCCGTATTATTAGATCGGAGGGAGGGAGGGGACAGAGTCAGTATTATTAGATCTGCGGGAGGGAGGGGACAGAGTCAGTATTATTAGATCAGAGGGAGGGAGGGGACAGAGTCAGTATTATTAGATCTGCGGGGAGGGAGGGGACAGAGTCAGTATTATTAGATCTGCGGGAGGGAGGGGACAGAGTCAGTCCGTATTATTAGATCGGAGGGAGGGAGGGGACAGAGTCAGTATTATTAGATCTGAGGGAGGGAGGGGACAGAGTCAGTATTATTAGATCTGCGGGAGGGAGGGGACAGAGTCAGTATTATTAGATCTGCGGGAGGGAGGGGACAGAGTCAGTATTATTAGATCTGCGGGAGGGAGGGGACAGAGTCAGTCCGTATTATTAGATCTGCGGGAGGGAGGGGACAGAGTCAGTATTATTAGATCTGCGGGAGGGAGGGGACAGAGTCAGTCCGTATTATTAGATCTGCGGGAGGGAGGGGACAGAGTCAGTCCGTATTATTAGATCGGAGGGAGGGAGGGGACAGAGTCAGTATTATTAGATCTGCGGGAGGGAGGGGACAGAGTCAGTATTATTAGATCAGAGGGAGGGAGGGGACAGAGTCAGTATTATTAGATCTGCGGGAGGGAGGGGACAGAGTCAGTATTATTAGATCTGCGGGAGGGAGGGGACAGAGTCAGTCCGTATTATTAGATCGGAGGGAGGGAGGGGACAGAGTCAGTATTATTAGATCTGAGGGAGGGAGGGGACAGAGTCAGTATTATTAGATCTGCGGGAGGGAGGGGACAGAGTCAGTATTATTAGATCTGCGGGAGGGAGGGGACAGAGTCAGTATTATTAGATCTGCGGGAGGGAGGGGACAGAGTCAGTCCGTATTATTAGATCGGAGGGAGGGAGGGGACAGAGTCAGTATTATTAGATCGGAGGGAGGGGACAGAGTCAGTATTATTAGATCTGAGGGAGGGAGGGGACAGAGTCAGTATTATTAGATCAGAGGGAGGGAGGGGACAGAGTCGGTATTATTAGATCTGCGGGAGGGAGGGGACAGAGTCAGTCCGTATTATTAGATCGGAGGGAGGGAGGGGACAGAGTCAGTATTATTAGATCTGAGGGAGGGAGGGGACAGAGTCAGTATTATTAGATCTGAGGGAGGGAGGGGACAGAGTCAGTATTATTAGATCAGAGGGAGGGAGGGGACAGAGTCAGTATTATTAGATCGGAGGGAGGGAGGGGACAGAGTCAGTATTATTAGATCAGAGGGAGGGAGGGGACAGAGTCAGTATTATTAGATCTGAGGGAGGGAGGGGACAGAGTCAGTATTATTAGATCTGAGGGAGGGGACAGAGTCAGTATTATTATCAGCAATATAACTAGTAACAGTGTAGTGTATTGATCAAATGCATATTGTTGGACAGTTACGTTAGACTTACTTTATCACAATGAACACTGTTTATCATATATCCTGATGCCTAGTCACCTGACCCCTATACATATCTACCTCCATCACTCCGGTATCCCTGCACATTGGAAATATGCTACTGGACCTTTCTGACCCTGTTTATAGCCTTCTTACTTTCTTGTGTTCCTCTTCTTCTTCCTCGTGTGTTTTTGTTTTACCTCATGTTCTTTTTAGTACTGGGTTAATATTGATTACTGCAGTGTTAGGTTTAGAGCTTGCTTCCCCAACTGGCAGCCCGCAAGAGTGATAAATGCCAAGTAGGAATGAGGGGGATGATTAGGTGGCCATGATGGAAATGTGGCCATGGTTGGGAATTTAGCCATGACACCGGGGTGAACACCCCTACTCTTACAATAAGCGGCATGGCTTTTTGAATGTGCACAGACAGTCAGGACACCCATTTTAACGTCCCATCTGAAAGACGGCACCCTACGCAGGGCAATGTCCCCAAATGTAATCAAGGTATGATATGATTATATGTTTTAGTCCAATATTATATCTGTTTAGGCTTCTTGCGGTCAATTTGCAATCAATATTTGTTTTATTATATTCTGTTTATTACCATCCGCACACACACACACACACACACACACACAATACCTGTTGAAATTTCCAGTGCTTATCATCCCTGAATGTGAAATGCATCACTTGGTTGCTTTTAGCAGTTTTCAGATTGATGTCCTGTGAAGACAGAGGGTGAAAATTACAGAAAGAACCTGACATTGTAACAACATGTTCTCTCTGCTAAAACACATTACAGAAAGAACCTGACATTGTAACAACATGTTCTCTCTACTAAAACACATTACAGAAAGAACCTGACATTGTAACAACATGTTCTCTACTAAAACACATTACAGAAAGAACCTGACATTGTAACAACATGTTCTCTACTAAAACACATTACAGAAAGAACCTGACATTGTAACAACATGTTCTCTCTACTAAAACACATTACAGAAAGAACCTGACATTGTAACAACATGTTCTCTACTAAAACACATTACAGAAAGAACCTGACATTGTAACAACATGTTCTCTCTACTAAAACACATTACAGAAAGAACCTGACATTGTAACATGTTCTCTACTAAAACACATTACAGAAAGAACCTGACATTGTAACAACATGTTCTCTACTAAAACACATTACAGAAAGAACCTGACATTGTAACAACATGTTCTCTCTACTAAAACACATTACAGAAAGAACCTGACATTGTAACAACATGTTCTCTACTAAAACACATTACAGAAAGAACCTGACATTGTAACAACATGTTCTCTCTACTAAAACACATTACAGAAAGAACCTGACATTGTAACAACATGTTCTCTACTAAAACACATTACAGAAAGAACCTGACATTGTAACAACATGTTCTCTCTACTAAAACACATTACAGAAAGAACCTGACATTGTAACATGTTCTCTACTAAAACACATTACAGAAAGAACCTGACATTGTAACAACATGTTCTCTCTACTAAAACACATTACAGAAAGAACCTGACATTGTAACAACATGTTCTCTACTAAAACACATTACAGAAAGAACCTGACATTGTAACAACATGTTCTCTACTAAAACACATTACAGAAAGAACCTGACATTGTAACATGTTATCTCTACTAAAACACATTACAGAAAGAACCTGACATTGTAACAACATGTTCTCTACTAAAACACATTACAGAAAGAACCTGACATTGTAACATGTTCTCTCTACTAAAACACATTACAGAAAGAACCTGACATTGTAACAACATGTTCTCTACTAAAACACATTACAGAAAGAACCTGACATTGTAACAACATGTTCTCTCTACTAAAACACATTACAGAAAGAACCTGACATTGTAACATGTTATCTCTACTAAAACACATTACAGAAAGAACCTGACATTGTAAAAACATTTTATCCCTACTAAAAACACAGTCAAACACTGCTACTGGGAGGTTCTTTCTGTTACAATGTCAGGTTCTTTCTGTAATGTGTTTTAGTAGAGAACATGTTGGTACAGTCAGAAAGAACCTGACATTGTAACAACATTCTATCCCTACTAAAAACACAGTCAAACACTGCTACAGGGAGGTTTCCAGAGAATAGTCTACAACCAGAGACAAGAGACACTCACAGCTTGAGTCAGGGCTTCTCCCTGTAGAGTCAGTACTCCTTTCACCTGGTCCATGCTGCAAAGACAAGACAGCAGGTCTCACAAGAACCGCAATAATGACACTGTGGAAGTCCCAAATGGCACTATCCCCTACACACTACACTACTTTTGACCTGAGTCCTATGTCATATGTCACCTTGTCATAGACTCAAATCCCGGCAGATTAGAAAACTGTTGTTGTTGATGATGATGTCTGTAAACAGAAGGTTGTGTAATGTATAAACAGGCCCTCCACTAAAACAAATGTTAGCAGGCAAAGAGTTTTCCTAGACCAACACATATACGTCCAGCCATGGACCTGACGTGCACACACACACACTAATAAATAAAACAGGTGATATGTTGGGACTTGCTTCTGAACTTTAAATAGGTGCAACAAGGCATCAAAAATAAGCCTATTTCCGTGCTCTATATGTTGAATCACATTTAGCAGAAAAAAACACCATTAGAAAATAACTTGCTTTGGTAATGCATGTTGTCTAACAAGGAATGTATAGGTTATAACATAATCCGACATGTGTTTCTAATCTGTCATGTGTGAACTATAGGTCTTCGTTAGGCTGGACTAGATGGGGTTTCTTATAGTGCACATTATATCAATGTTTTCTGTCTTACATTGTCTATTGTAGAGGATGCCTGGTTGTTCTTTAAAAGTAATTTCCTCTCAATCTTAAATAAACATGCCCCATTCAAAAAATACAGAACTAAGAACAGATATAGCCCCTGGTTCTCCTCAGACTTGACTGCCCTTGACCAGCACAAAAACATCCTGTGGCGTACAGCATTAGCATCAAATAGCCCCCGCGATATGCAACTTTTCAGGGAAGTTAGGAACCAATATACACAAGCAGTTAGGAAAGCAAAGGCTAACTTTTTCAAACAGAAATTTGCTTCCTGTAGCACTAACTCCAAAAAGTTTTGGGACACTGTAAAGTCCATGGAAAATAAGAGCACTTCCTCCCAGCTGCCCACTGCACTGAGGCTAGGAAACACTATCACCACCGATAAATCTACAATAATCGAGAATTTCAACAAGCATTTTGCTACGGCTGGCCATGCTTTCCACCTGGCTACCACTACCCCGGCCACCAGCTCTGCACCCTCCGCTGCAACTTGCCCCATGCCCCCCCGCTTCTCCTTCACACAAATCCAGACAGCTGATGTTCTGAAAGAGCTGCAAAATCTGGACCCCTACAAATCATCTGGGCTAGACAATCTGGACCCTTTCTTTCTAAAACTAGCCGCCGAAATTGTCGCAACCCCTATTACTAGCCTGTTCAACCTCTCTTTCGTAACGTCTGAGATCCCCAGAGATTGGAAAGCTGCCGAGGTCATCCCCCTCTTCAAAGGGGGTGACACTCTAGATCCAAACTGTTACAGACCCATATCCATCCTGCCCTGCCTTTCAAACGTTTTTGAAAGCCAAGTCAACAAACAGATCACCGACCATTTCGAATCCCACCGTACCTTCTCCGCTATGCAATCCGGTTTCCGAGCTGGTCATGGGTGCACTTCAGCCACGCTCAAGGTCCTAAATGATATTATAACCGCGATCGATAATAGACAGTACTGTGCAGCCGTTTTCATTGACCTGGCCAAGGCTTTCGACTGTCAACCACCGCATTCTTATTGGCAGACTAAATAGCCTTGGTTTCTCAAATGACTGCCTCGCCTGGTTCACCAACTACTTCTCAGATAGAGTTCAATGTGTCAAATCGGAGGGCCTGTTGTCTGGACCTATGGCAGTCTCTCTATGGGGGTGCCACAGGGTTCAATTCTTGGGCCGACTCTTTTCTCTGTGTATATCAATGATGTCGCTCTTGCTGCTGGTGACTCTCAGATCCACCTCTACGCAGACGACACCATTTTGTATACATCTGGCCCTTCATTGGACACTGTGTTAACAAACCTCCAAAACGAGCTTCAGTGCCATACAACACTCCTTCAGTAGCCTCCAACTGCTCTTAAACACTAGTAAAACTAAATGCATGCTCTTCAACCGAACACTGCTTGCACCCGCCCACCCGACTAGAATCACTACTCTCAGCGGTCTGACCTAGAGTATGTGGACAACTACAAATATCTAGGTGTCTGGTTAGACTGTAAACTCTCCTTCCAGACTCACATTAAGAATCTCCAATCCAAAGTTAAATCTAGAATCGGTTTCCTATTTCGCAACAAAGCCTCCTTCACTCATGCTGCCAAACATGCCCTCGTAAAACTGACTATCCTACCGATCCTTGACTTCGGCGATGTCATTTACAAAATAGCCTCCAACACTCTACTCAGCAAATTGGATGTAGTCTATCACAGTGCCATCCGTTTTGTCTCCAAAGCCCCATATACTACCCACCACTGTGACCTGTACGCTCTTGTTGGCTGGTCCTCACTACATATTCGTTGCCAAACCCACTGGCTCCAGGCCATCTATAAATCACTGCTAGGCAAATCCCCGCCTTATCTTAGCTCATTGGTCACCATAGCAACACCCACCCGTAGTCTGCGCTCCAGCAGGTATATCTCACTGGTCATCCCCAAAGCCAACACCTCCTTTGGCCGCCATTCCTTCCAGTTCTCTGCTGCCAATGACTGGAACAAATTGCAAAAATCTCTGAAGCTAGAGACACTTATCTCCCTCACTAACTTTAAGCATCAGTTGTCAGAGCACCTTACCGATCACTGCACCTGTACACAGTCCATCTGAAATTAGCCCGCCCAACTACCTCATCCCTATATTGTTATTTATTTTGCTCATTTGTACCCCAGTATCTCTATTTGCACATAATCTCTTGCACATCTATCATTCCAGTGTTAATACTAATTGTAATTATTTTGCACTATAGCCTATTTATTGCCTTACCTCCATAACTTGCTACATTTGCACACACTGTATATATATTTATTTCTGTTGTATTTTTGACTTTGTTTTACCCCATATGTAACTCTGTGTTGTTGTTTTTATCGCACTGCTTTGCTTTATCTTGGCCAGGTCGCAGTTGTAAATGAGAACTTGTTCTCAACTGGTTTACCTGGTTAAATAAAGGTGAAATGAAATAAATAAATAAAATATTGTATTGCTATGAATCAACAAACATTATGTTTTTAAAATGGCCAATAAAGTCAAACTCACTCAACAAGTCAATCACCCTAACTGATCAATTAACCAATCAATACAACTAATGAATCCCTCCAAGTCTTACGTTGAGCTGCCCAGGATGAAGTTCTCCTGTTTCAGTTGGCTCTCCAGTCCAGGGGTGGGCATGGAGAACCTCCTGGATGCCTCCTGGTGACATAAACATAGTACACAATCTAGTTACATAGTACACAAATATACACTGAACAAAAATATAAAATGCAACATGTAAAGTGTTGGTCCCATGTTTCAGGAGCTGAAATAAAATATCCCAGAAATGTTCCATCCGCACATAAAGCTTATTTCTCAAATGTTGTGCACATTTGTTTACACCCCTGTTAGTGACCATTTCTCCTTTGCCAAGATAATCCATCCACCTGACAGGTGTGGCATATCAAGAAGCTGATTAAACAGCATGATCATTACACAGGTACACCTTGTGCTGGGGACAATAAATGGCGAGTCCAAAATGTGCAGTTTTGCCACACAACACAATGCCACAGATGTCTCAAGTTTTGAGGGAGCGTGCAATTGGCATACTGACTGCAGGAATGTCCACCAGAGCTGTTGCCAGAGAAGTGAATGTGCATTTCTCTACCATAAGCCACCTCCAACGTCGTTTTAGAGAATTTGGCAGTACGTCCAACCGGCCTCACAACCTCAGACCACGTGTATGGCGTTGTGTGGGCGATTGGTTTGCTGATGTCAACGAGTGCCCCATGGTGGCGGTGGGGTTATGGTATGGGCAGGTATAAGCTACGGACAACGAACACAATCACATTTTATCGATGGCAATTTTAATGCACAAAAATACAGTGACGAGATCCTGAGGCCCATTGTGAGGCCCATTGTGTTGTAAGGTATCTGTAACCAACAGATGCATATCTGTATTCCCAGTCATGTGAAATCCATAGATTAGGGCCTAATGAATTTATTTAAATTGACTGATTTCCTCATATGAACTGTAACTCCGTAAATATCAATGAAATTGTTGCATGTTGCGTTTATATTTTTGTTCAGTATAGTTACATAGTACACAATCTAGTTACAGTATCATAAATATCTCCATCAATAACTCAATCAAATGTCTTGAGAAACTTGAGCACAAACAGCAATCAACTCAGACAACAGTACACTGAAATCAAACAACATTTGAAGAATTGAGTTACACAACAACCTTGCCAAAGTTGAAATGTCTTGGAATGCATTTGTTCTACATGGTTCATCATTAGCCAGCATCATATATTCTTAAAGGATCATCACCTATGGCTATGGGGTCAGTGTACCACAGCTAGGTCTAATCCAATATTGACAACTCAGCAGTGTTAAGACACTCAGTGACACCATTGTCTTGTGATCGGAGCGCTTTGATCCTATGGAGTCAATACTTAGGTGTAGCCCTCAAACTCAACTCTGGACCTCGAAGACAGTTCCACTGAATTATTTCATTGTTTCCCTCTAATTAGGGACTGATTTAGACCTGGGACACCAGGTGTGTGCAATTAATTATCAGGTAGAACAGAAAACCAGCAGGCTCCGGACCTCGTAGTGTAAGAGTTGAGTACCCGTGTGTAGGTTGAGGTTGCCCCTAGACACTGATCTTGGATCAGTTTGGGACTTTCCCCCACTAATGTTAAGGTTAGGATAGGTAGAGAGGAAGCTGATCCTAGATCTGTGCCTAATATTTGCCTTGAGTATATCCTGGAGCTGCTTCAAAACAGCATGGACCTCCTCCTTCAGCAACCAGTTAAACTCCTCCTCCTGAGAGGAAGGAAGGGTGGGAGAGAGGAAGAAAGAAAGGAAGGGAGAGAGGGGGAGAGAGAGGAGAGGGAGCGAGAGAGGAGAGGGGAGGGAGGGAGGGAGCGAGAGAGGAGAGGGGAGGGAGCGAGAGAGGACAAACAAGATAGTTACTGTGGTGGTCAGCAGAGATAGGGGTAGATAGATAGACAGGATTGTTCTGTTCTAGAATGTTCACATTATCATGGTTCCAATTAGAACTCCACTGGTGTTCTTAGAATGCTGTGTTTGTGGTTCTTCCCTGAATGCAGGAATCATAGAATTAGAATTATTCACTAATTCTATGGTAGGAATCTCATCTGACAGGACGCAACACAGACGTGATGCTCTTGTGCCTGTGTACAGTATCTACATACATACCACTATCTTTAAGAGACCTGCTTCTGTATACTAGCTAGATATATAGACTGGGGACTCCTTCTGTATACTAGCTAGATATATAGAAAGCCCTGCATATACCTTATATCGCACTGGGGAGTTCTTGGATGAAGCACACCCTTGAGGACTGAATGTGACGCTTGACACCTATGGATGTATAGGTCAATCTGTGTACAATAGGCTAGATATAATGGGGTTGGCAGGGAAGCAGTGACCTCGCCCATCGAAGGCTGCAAATGTGACAATCATTCAATATGACTATGATGAGGACTTCGATCATACTGTATATCACGTTGTCATTGACAATCAGCAGAAAAGGTATTGCAAAGAACAACACCAGATCTTGCAGATGCAAGGCAGCAGAGCAGTTTTATTCTCGGCACTGTCAGGCACTATGGCAGTGAGTGTACAAAACATTAAGGACGCCTTCCTAATATTGAGTCGCACAGGGATGTTGGCCCATGTTGACTCCAATGCTTCCCACAGTTGTCAGGTTGGCTGGATGTCCTTTGGGTGGTGGACCATTCTCGATACACACGATAAACTGTTGAGCGTGAAAAACCCAGCAGCTTCGCAGTTCTTGACACAAACCAGTGCGCCTGACACATACTACCATACCCCGTTCAAAGACACAAATATTTTGACTTGCCCATTCACCCTCTGAATGGCTACACAATCCATGTCTCAATTGTCTCAAGGGTTAAAAAGCCTTATTTAACCTGTCTCAGTCCTCCCCTTCATCTACACTGATTGAAGTGGATTTAACAAGTGACATCAACAAGGGATCATAGCTTTCATCTGGATTTACATGGTCAGTCTGTGATGGACAGAGCAGGTGTCCTTAATGTTTTGTACTCTAAGTGTATAGCTAACGTCCCTTTTTATCACGCAAGATCGCCTAAGAACATGTACACCCATAACAGTAACAATCAGTAGTTGGCTAGCAAAATAGGTAGCTTGACGTCGATTAATAACTAGCTAGCCAAGGTAAACCCATTCATGTTGTTAGCTAGCTAGCTTGTCATGATCCCGAACCTTGCAGCTTTGCTTACCAAAACAGCCCTCTCGGCTTGGCTTGGACCCGACATCTTTGAGAGTTCAGATAAAGATATTTGAGAATTGAGCATTCCCGCTGGCAGACCGGTCCACCAAGTACGTAAACTAGAAGATCTTCAACCCTGTCTTCTTCTAGTGGTGTTTACGTAGCGAGACAGCTTCAAATCACACGCTCACAATTAATCTTGGCCCCGCCCCCAATCCCTTCTTTGGGAATGCGCTTCCGGTTTGCGTCACATTGAAACATTTTCCGCAGCAGGCCAAGAAAAGCAGTGTGGTTGAAGCAGGCCCCTAAGCTTTTCTCCCCTGGTTGACCTCAAAACACAGTAGTACTGTTTAATCTAGTACTGTTTAATCAAGTACAAATTGCAATCTGTATCAACAGAATTAGATCTGTGTTGCCTTGTGAATAAATATGATTTTCACTACTGTGTGTGTTTCATGAAAACACACATGGATTTAAATCAGGAGAGGATTTAATAAACTGCACAAAAAAAAGCCTTGTTTCACATAAATATCCCAAATCCATACAGTTTCACCGTCCCCGCCTGGCCCTGCACAAAATGGGGCCCAAGTAAGTCATTTCAACAAATCGCCGTTATAAGCAACTTTGTCTGTATAAGCCACATATTAAAACCATTTTTTACAGGAGATTAATTTAAAACCGCAAACACTAAAACAGAAAAAATCTACAGTAGTATTAAGACACTAGATGTGTTTCATATGGCACCCTATTCCCGATGTAGTGTACTACTTTTGACCAGAGTACACTACGTAGGGGACATGGTGCCATTTGGGACACACTGGACGATTGACAGTCAGTAGAGGAATCTAACCAAAAGTATTTTACATTACCCTTTATTTATAAAGCAAACACCCACTCAACCAATATGGGCTATTTACAAAGTCATTTGTTTGAATGTTTCCTACTAAAAACATACTTCTTAATCTTTAAAACTATTCGGTGTTCAAACAAATTAAACCTAAAACTTAATTCACATCTTGCTTGGCAAAAGGAAAATGTATTTCCCCCTCAAAAAATAGGATGATCATTACCTTGTGAAAATGATATACAACCAAACTCAAAAACAGAGGATATACATGTTCAATTGGGTTTTTACACGGAATTGAATAGGTTCACGTTTTTTCAAATCAAAATGAACTAAAACAAAAAGGGATAAAACCATTATTGAAAGCCATATTTACATTGACAGGACAATAACCCACCTTAAGCTAGAGTAGGTTATGAGGTATTTTGATGGTGACTAATTCTCTTTAATGTATTTTGTTATGTGGCCTAAATTCCCCCACTGCCATTCAGGTAACCATTGCCTGTCTTCTCATGGCCCTGCCAGGTATCCCTTTTAAGGAGAACGTGAAAGGTTGTAGATTGGGCCTTGAATCTCAAGGAGCGGTTATGATTAAACAGAAATTCACATTCTGTAGTTTGACTGTTTCCTGTATGGTGATTGATCTGGTAATAAATACATCTGGTCCTCCTTAGTCTGATCACAGATCTGTTTGTGGTCTTGGCCAACTTCCTTGCTGTACTTGTCAAGCCCAACATGTTTGATATGACAATGAGTTGGCATGGTGACACAAACAGACTGGGACCACTGCAAAGGGGAACTGTTGTGGTGCAATAACCCAAGTCATCAAGCCAACTGATCAATAGTTAAGTTAAAATACAACAGGTCGCTAAGCAGAATGTGGTTTCATAATGTGGGTCCCCATACATACATGTACAATAAAAAGTGAACAACTTGCCTGTTTTATAATGTTAGATCACTGCAATGGGTTTTAAACATGATAACCTTAAAATGTCCCAGGATGCGTCCAAATGGCACCCTATTCCCTACATAGTGCACTACTTTTGACCAGGGTTCTGGGCAAAAGTAGCGCACTATAAAGGGAGTAGGGTGCCATTTGGGATGAATCCCGGTTAGAAGAACGATAAACTCATTACTGTATTATAAGGCCTCAGAATAACCTTATTAACATAACCTTAACATGTTAGAGAACCTGCCCCCTAACACAACAAACACTGTTCAGATTCAGAGAACTACGGAAAAAACTCCGGGCCAAACTGCACCAAGAAAAGTAGAATAGAGAGATCTAGAGTGTCTAAAATAAATAAATACATGTCAGAAGATTTCAAAGGGTTCCAATATTAAGGCAATGCAGTGGCATTATTCCTCTTGGTGATCGTCTAGCCTTTGCCCTCTTTTTAAAGATAATATCAACAGCTTTATACGTTTATGGAATTCTGACATTCAAAATAAAAGGACATTTTCACACAGAATTAAATAAAACGCAAAGAAAGAACACAAGTGATAAATTAATCCATGGCCTGTACACACCTTCAAAACCCACCCGACAGCATTAAGCAAATGGGTCCCGTTCCAAATCACTACTGAACACCTTACCGTGCGTCAACAATGGGCCGCATCCCAAAATATGTTCTGAACACCCTGCAGTACTTTACCATCAGAGACTTGACCAGCACCATCGACAACAAACAGCAAAGATGTGGGGGAAAAGCAACCTTCAGTGGACCATTCTTATAACATTATTAAAAAGCTCAGTCAGTGCAATGTTCCAGGTTGGGTAGTTAGAGGCTCCTATCAGTTACAGGGAAGGAATGGTTGTTTCCCAAATTACATCCTATTTCCCTATATATTTTTATTTATTTCTAAATTGATCCTTTGTTTAACTAGGCAAGTCAGTTAAGAACAAAATCTTATTTACAATGACGGCCTACCTCAGCCAAACCCTCCCCTAACCCGGACGACGCTGGGCCAATTGTGCGCCGCCCTATGGGACTCCTGATCACGGCCGGTTGTGATACAGCCTGGAATCGAACGTGAGTCTGTAGTGACGCCTCCAGCACTGAGACGCAGTGCCTTAGACCGCTGCGCATTACTTTTGACGAGAGCCCTACGGACCCTGATTCTACAATGACAAAATCACGCTCTGAATGTAGTTTAGACAAGTCGACAGAGTTGGGTATTCAGCTTCGTTCACGAGGAAATGGGCCCTGGTCAAAAGTTGTGCACTATATAGGAAGTAGGTTGTCATTTGGGAAGTATGCCAATATTTCTGGTGCCAGACAAAAATTATTTTACTAAAATAAAAATGGAATAAAAATGCGTAAAAGATAAGAGTGGGACCTCCCGAGTGGCGCAGTGGTCTAAGACACTGCATCACAGTGCAAGCTGCGTTGCTACAGATGCTGGTTCGATACCCGTCTGTGTCGCAGCCGGCCGCGACCGGGAGACCCATGAGGCGACGCACAATTGACCCAGCGTCGTCCAGGGTAGGGGAGGGTTTGGCTGGCCGGGATGTCCTTGTCCCATCATGCTGTAGCGACCGCTGACACGGTCGCCAGGTGTACGGTGTTTCCGCCGACACATTGGTGCGGCTGGCTTCCGGGTTAAGCGTGCAGTGTGTCAAGAAGCAGAGCGGCATGACGGGGTTGTGTTTCGGAGGATGTGTACGGGAGTTGCAGCGATGGGACAAGACTAACTACCAATCGGATATCACAAAATTGGGGAGAAAAAAAAAGGGGGGAAATGAATATAGATAAAATATACAAAAATAAAAGACAAGTGGTCCAGAGGAGAGGATAGGTAGAGGAGAGGATAGGTAGAGGAGAGGATAGGATCTTCAGGAGGTTTAGTGAATGTAGGCTCTGTAGACAGCCGACATGTCGTTGTCTGACTGGTCCAGTGCTTTAGCCCTCTTGTAGACCTACAGATAAAGACAAAGAGACAGACCGAGCGACATGGTTAGTACGTATCAGGAAGTAACGTTACGTTGTTGTCATAAAGTGAGACACTAAACATACAACTTTATTGTTCATGGAAACAGAAATTTGGTCAAATGAATAGAGGGGGGTTCCAAAAGAAACATCTAACTGGATTAGATAACAGGAAAGATGAGATGATGTTTACTGATCTCTTGTCTTGTAGCATGTCTGATTATTATCTGGTAAATATGAGGCTTCAATCAGTTCATTGAGGCTTCAAATCAGTTCGTTCAGTCAATTATTTACCATCCTCATGTCCCCCTCTGTGTCTGGGTACGGGGGGTTCATGTCCCCAGAGAGTGAACAGAGAAACTGTACCAGAAGTACTGGACCCCTGACACTGTGGGCTCGACTAACACTGGATTGGAACCCACAGCCCACACTGACGACTGGGCCAGGTTAGGAACAGTGTTCCCACAGCCCACACTGAGGACTGGGCCAGGTTAGGAACAGTGTTCCCACAGCCCACACTGAGGACTGGGCCAGGTTAGGAACAGTGTTCCCACAGCCCACACTGAGGACTGGGCCAGGTTAGGAACAGTGTTCCCACAGCCCACACTGAGGACTGGGCCAGGTTAGGAACAGTGTTCCCACAGCCCACACTGAGGACTGGGCCAGGTTAGGAACAGTGTTCCCACAGCCCACACTGAGGACTAGGCCAGGTTAGGAACCGTGTTACTACAGCGAGGACTGGGCCAGGATAGGAACAGTGTTCCCACAGCCCACACTGAGACTGGGCCAGGTTAGGAATAGTGTTCCCACAGCGAGGACTGGGCCAGGTTAGGAACAGTGTTCCCACACTGAGGACTGGGCCAGGTTAGGAACAGTGTTCCTACAGCGAGGACTGGGCCAGGTTACGAACAGTGTTCCCACAGCCCACATTGAGACTGGGCCAGGTTAGGAACAGTGTTCCCACAGCCCACACTGAGGGCCAGGTTACGAACAGTGTTCCCACAGCCCACATTGAGACTGGGCCAGGTTAGGAACAGTGTTCCCACAGCGAGGACTGGGCCAGGTTAGGAACAGTGTTCCCACAGCGAGAAAATGTTTCCACAGCCCACACTGTGGACTGGGCCAGGTTAGGAACAGTGTTCCCACAGCGAGGACTGGGCCAGGTTAGGAACCGTGTTCCCACAGCGAGGACTGGGCCAGGTTAGGAACAGTGTTTCTCCACACTGAGGACTGGGCCAGGTTAGGAACAGTGTTCCCACAGCCCACACTGAGGACTGGGCCAGGTTAGGAAGTGTGTTCCCACAGCCCACACTGAGGACTGGGCCAGGTTAGGAACAGTGTTCCCACAGCCCACACTGAGGACTGGGCCAGGTTAGGAACAGTGTTCCCACAGCCCACACTGAGGACTGGGCCAGGTTAGGAAC